>NW_026854192.1:0-267863 GCF_026571515.1 Ruditapes philippinarum | reverse complement strand
GCGTAACGTTAAATAAATTGGCGCTAAACAACGTTTATCGTAAGAAATATATTTTAATAAAATCGGAAATAAACGATTCTTACAGTTGGTTATATTTATATGGTGAAACAGTCTCTCTCTCTCTCTCTCTCTCTCTCTCTCTCTCTCTCTCTCTCTCTCTCTCTCCCCCTCTCTCTCTCTCTCTCTCTCTCTCTCTCTCTCTCTCTCTCTCTCTCTCTAATTTAATACCGATTTTTTTGTTCCTTTTCTTTCTTTCATGAAATGATTTACTATTTGCTATATTTTCTTTTAATGTATATAAATGTCTTAATGTTTATCTTAATTTCTTAAGATTCATTTTGATAATTTTTGTACTTTGATAAACATTGAACTCCTTGAATTACAAGCATACAATATTTTGTTTATATATGTATGTTATCATTAATAACTACTGTTTCAGTTCGAGGAGAGAGTTTCTAAAAAAAAGCTTCTAGCTTTCTACTCAATCCGTTTTGCATTTTATTGTAATATATCGTGTATATATATTTGACTGAAATACAATATTGTTTAAACCAAGAAATTTAAGTCTATGGTATCAATGTAGTACGATTATCTATCTAAAAGACACTCGTAATGTCATTACTTTACCAGCTACAGTAATTGGGTATCCATTCATGTAAAATCATTTAAAACTGTTCTGAAGGTAGAAGACGGAATATTAAAAATGTACTGTTATTTGGACTGGTTTTATTTTGTTTGTTTGTTTAATTGGGTTTTACATCACACCAACACATCATATGGCGACGTTTCAGCTTTACTGGTGGAGGAAGACCTCATGTGCCCTTCCGTGCATTAATTCACCTAAGTAGAATAGACCCACCGACGTTCTGTAAGCTATCTGGATAGCTTCCTCACATGAAATAATTCAAAGTCCCTGTCGGGATTCGAAGCCACAGCGGTGAGGGGCTAGTGGTTTGAAGTCAACCACCTTAACCACTCGGCCACGGACGCCTCTGGTTATACATAAACACACATAGTATTGCACTGTTCCTTATCCTAAGATACACAATGAAGTGTTTGTTTTTTCTTTAAGGATGGATCATTTATAATGTACATGTGTATCACTGAAATATGTGGAAAAAAAATCTTGAAAAGGTTTAACTTATTAAGCCCAATAAAGTCTGTCATCGACAGATGTAACGTAAAAGCATTCTAGACACGCTTCGTCTAGAAGGCAGATAATGTGAACCGTGTGTCAGTTGTTTTGAAGTACCAAAACAAGACACATAGAGTACACTTAAGTGACTGAAAAAAGTAAAACAATGTTTTTCACAATTTCTGTTTCAAAGTTGATCATTCATTACATTTCAAAAGATGAGATGTCATTTGTTCAGATGAGATAATTAAAAAACAAGTATCTGGCAGTTTTGATTTACTAAATTCCCTAATATTTGTATACCTAAACATACTCGTAGATATATTTATTATATCAAAAATTAGATTAACGTGCATTTCATGTATTGTTCTAGTTTTCACACACTATGCTTGAATTGAAGTAAAATATATTTCCTGTAGCAGAATGATTTTTTAAAGTACATACAATATTTCCGCCATTTAAAAAGAAATAACGGAAACTGAACGTTTCTTTGTTTTGTTCACAATAAGGCCGCTATTCTATTTATACGTGATCAGTGGTCCGCGTCCGTCATCCGCGTCCGCTAACGATTCGCTTATCAAAGAATGCGTTGAATGTATTCCTTTTGTCCGTCCGCGACGTTTCGCAGGATGAGCGATTTTTTACGGACGCGGACAGTCACGGACAGGTCTCGCCACGACAAAATGCCTCGACCAAAATTAAATACTTTATCGATTTCGATAGAAAATACTAAAATGCTTACCAAAATAGTGTTGGAGAACCGATAAGTTTATGATGCACCAATGACAGATTAAAAACCAACATCTGGTCTTCGGTTGCTAAAGAGATGTTATTTAAAAAACCTTACCGGTATTCAACTTTGTTTTTCCCTTTTTTTTTTACTTATTCTTTTGAAATGTTACAATTGGTTTTGGTATTCGAATGAAATTAAATCATATTCTAGCAATTGTATTTTTTCCTCTGTTCGCTTACTAATAATTAAAAGTATATAGAAAATAACTTACCTATGGAATATAAATCACGGACATGCACCGGACACGTATCACGGACGCGGGTCACGGATCGCGTACCAATGGAATAGCGGCCTAAGGCGTCATTTAGGTCACTTAGTGTGTGATCTTTCATACACTAAGTGACCTGAATGTCATCTCGCAAACAACTTCAATGTCATTTAGAATTTTAACTGATATTAATTCGGGGTTAAAATAAAACCTTTTAAAATTTAACTCGTTGAATTTTGTAGACTATTAAAAATCCTCGTTATTTAACTGTTTTTTTTAAATTTGCAGAAAAACTCCCTTTCTTTTATTAAATTTTTTCCCGTAAAAAACAAAATTTTTAAAGGCACCATGATGATAAAAGACTGGGTAACCTTTAAAAAAACATTTTTCAAATAATAAACAGGTTAAAAACTTTTACCCTTTGTTGAATAAATTGGGAAAAAATAAAATAAATCTGCTTTTTGTGCCAGATTTTGGTTTTGGAATAAATAAAATTTTTGGGGCATAAATTTTTTTGTGTAGTCAAAAATTTTATTAAAAACTATTGCCCTTTTGTTAGAAAAAATTAAAAATGAATTTTAAAGTTAATTGATAAAATGCCAATTATGCTGAATGAAAGAGAATAAAAACATGAGGAGTATGATTTAAAGATTGATATCAAAAACATGTAAAAGGGACAGTAAAGAGTTAGTTTATTATTTCCGGCTATTGTTCATAGCTAAATAAGTATAACAGTTAAATTTTCGTGATCATGTTATAGAACCTTTAAAACATTTTGTATATTAAAAAATGCCTAATACGCATAATTCGGTCTGTCAAACACGAATAGAATTATACTAATATTCTATAGAAATATTACGTCCAATATTAGAATTAAAAAAGAATAGTAAAACGCTTATTCAGATGTATACTAAGATATGAAAATTTTTAAAGTCTGCAGCTTTTATAATTTTACATTGTAATTGACAATGTGGTTTATAAAGTTAACGTTTTTGCTTTCCTCTATATCATAAACATTAAATGTTATTAAATTATAGTCATAATAGTCTAGAAGAAATAAACTTTCAGGTTACATTGTAAATAAATTAAAATATACGATTCCATTTCGACACTGTCTTTTTTGCAGTCTTCATGCTCTTTAATGTCTTTGAATCATCACTGCATGCACTTTTCGTCCATAGTATAACCAAGCTTCAAATGTAAAGGTACACTTCTAATATACAGGTATCTGATTTCAAACAAATCTTAGTTTCGACGTATTTTTTCTTTACTTTTTCTTATTGCAGGGTATCATATCGATACATCTACATATGCATCGCTCTCTTACGTGTCTAAATGTATTTTTGTCTTGTAAACATTGATAAATGTTCGCTTTATGCAATTATTCAGATATGAAAATTGGCAGATTTAAGAATATAAGGCGCTTCTTTTAAAAGTGATTGCGAACATTGCTTGACTTAGAATTCTTCAGTTAACAAAAGAGCATAAGCAAATATGTTTTGTAATATTTATTTACCTTCTCAAAGGAATACTGGGCAGATATTATAACATATAAAATAGCTCATTCACCATCTTTGTGCTTACCAACTGCTAGTAAACATGCACATCAACTGGACAGCTCTATAAAGATTTAGAACATACCAAACCAGAATTGGTCTCTGAAACGAACATTCAAACATAACAATCATTATTCAAAGTTATCAACTGGCTCTTAAAATTATTACAAATGTTATCGGCAGCAATTCATATGTTTGAAGACCTAAGCGTTTTTAGAAATTAGTCAGACAAGCTTCTGAGGTTAGAGCCAGTGCCGGATTAGCTATTAGTTGTGAAGGTCAAAATATTTGACCTAGTGACCTTATAATTGTAAGGTTTCATCTACAAATTATGACCAACCTTAACATTCAACACAAACTTTACGACTGTGCATTTTCTAATCAATTTTAGAAGGAAATAAAAACAGTATGTAGTCTTGGTCATGGTGACATTGACTTTTAACCGGCTGACTGAAAAATAACTACGGGTAATTTTCTATGACCTTTTTCCACAACCAATCTTTAGATTCTTGCCACAAACGCTTTTTAACTATTTTTCGACTAACATTGTTCTACGGACTGACAGATGAACCGAGGTACACTCAGCATGGCATTTTATACAGGCAAACTTATGAAAGGCCTCTAGGAAAAGAGTAAGCACGTTGTTTCTGTGCGCTTTTTCAAATGGAAACTTGCGTTTGGTGTTAGTGCACCTGTTTCAATAGCAGACCATAGCAGAACAAGCATAATAAGATAAATTTGAAAAAAACTGTAAATAATTTATCATATCAATACTTTGATGCAATTTTGAAGACGCATCATTATAAATTTAATATTTTGACAAAATATTACATGATAAATGCCGGATGTACTGTTCCCTAAAGATGAATTATTTTAACGTTACATTATACATGTATTTAAAGACAAGCATATTCGTTGTCATGAAATATTATTGAAACCTTGACTACTTTAATTATTTACAACAAAAAATTTCCTTTTTCACATTAAGATACTAAAAATGCTTATAAAATGCTAACGCTCCTTTGTGTTCGTCAGATGAATGTCTAAGTTTTTGTTGTGTCCCTTGTTGTTTTCTCGTCTAGGTAAGTATCTTCCCTTTTGTCCTTATGTTTTTTCAATTTTGCTCCTCCCTTCCCGACATCTGGAACGTCCTTCTCCTATGCCCTTTACTTTGTTGGCATATTAATCAATCAATTATTTGTTTTCCTTGTCGGTTACTTTTGTTTCTCGTTAAATATTATTTAAGTGATTATCCTGTCCGTTCTCCGCCTTGTGCCCTGTCCTGTTTATGTTTGGGGTTCTCCTTGTCGCTGGTTCTTGTTGCTAGGTCGTGTGAGGGTTACGCTCATTAAACACCGCTTATCCGTGTTGATCTTGTTTATCATATTTTACGTAGAGCCACCTTTTCTTTATTCGGATGCAAAGCATTCGAGTCTTATTTAAATTTGAATAAGACGCATTATTTACTGCGGAATGACACGCTATATTTAGCGTGTCGTCAATAAAAATAAAAGTACATTTAAACATTCACATACAAAAGCTTTACAATTCATGACCGATTATAATTTTCTGGCTTTGTTGCAAAGCATTTTATTTAAATTTTCTTCAAATGGAAAGACACTATTTTCTGATCTCCGTATACAAATAACGGACCAATGCAACTGTCTGTAGTTTTTGGAAATTTAATATCGTGGAACCAGCCGCGTAAACACGTCTCCACCTACAAGGACTGCTTTGCATTTGAACAAAACGCATTGGTGTAAGAGCTGTTTATGGTGACTGATTTGTTCCATTCGTGTTTTCGCCCCGCGACCCCGCCAAGCGAAAAGTCGAGAATTAACAAGTAAACAAGTTAAAATGGCGGGGACCCGCAGCAAAAACACGCTAATTAGCGAGGGCGAAGTTTAATAAATAATACATCGCCCTGTAGGGACACGGAGCGAGATTTAAGAAATAAAACGGCGGGGTCGCGGGACAAAAACACGCTAATAGGCGGGGTCGCGGGACGAAGTTTAATAAATAAAACTTCGGCGCGCGCCCCCGTTTAATATCGTGTTTCCGTCCCGCGACCACGCCAAGCGAAAAGCCGATTATTAGCATGTTAAAATTACGGGGGCGCACAGCGAAAACACGCTAATTAGCGAGGGCGCTGGGCGAAGTTTAATAAATCATTTTACTTACGCATATTTTGAAGAAGGTAACGCTTTTTCCTTAATTTGCTCAAATTCATTGGACAATGTTTCCCTTGGACCAAACATGATTAAGTGGACATTTATCGGTAGACGACAATTATGTCGTCCTATGGCCGGAGTAAAATTGAACAATATTGTCGTCTTATGGCCGGGGTGAAATTGAAAAAGATTGTCGTCTTATGACCGGAGTGAAACTGAACAATATTGTATTATTATTCAGTTATGCAAACATTAATTCCATATATGACGCTTGATAAGATAAAACAAGTGATATATTCTTCATTTTCAGATAGAGGGAATGCAGATATGCATAACAAAGCCCTAGACTATCATAACGCCCATCTAAAACCCATTAAATATCAATATCATAGTGTGATTAAACAGTTTAAATGCATTATAAAGTCTTAAAACAAAAGCAAACATAAGGAAAAATGATGTATTTATACAATTATGACATGCTGCTTGGGTGTTTATTTATTTAGAAATTTTTAAATCAACATTTAATTGAAGCAATCTGATGAAGTCAAATTAATACTGTGAAAAAATTGACAAAAGACAGTTCATCCATACTTTTTTGGATTTCCAATATCAGTCACATTCCACATTTGCTCTTTTTGATGTTATATGTCTATTTGGTATTCTTTTTCCGGAGTGTTTATTGACGGATTATTTAATTACTAACCAAATAACGACACAATTCAGAGTTATTCGTTGTATAAAATCTTAATATTTTCTTAATGGTCTACAAACCTTTTAATGATCCACACAACACGAGGCAATGGAGCAGTAACAAACCTACATAGTTTAACATACAGGCTAATATAAAGTATAAGAACTAACCAATGTCTTTACAGTGCAGTAGTTGTGATTCTTTTCATTAAATAACGAACAAATGTAGAACAATGTAATTGTTATATTTCATTACAAAATCTGCTTAAAACATTTAATACATTGACACATAAAAATACTAAAGTACATAAAAGAACTTAAATCTCTGTGTTAGATATACGCAAAAGATAAAGCTATGACAGCCATATATAGGAATTCATATCAATTAATAATAAATTTGATAATTGTTCAAAGAGCAATTTACTTTTATTTACATGGAGACAAACAAACAAATCTGAAAAAAGTTTCAAGAAACATTGTTGCACATTATGGCTCTTAAGAACAAATATTTATGTTATTACGACAGAAACATATTATTATGTCAGTATGTAATGTGATTTCGTCATTCATTTAACGAATGCTACTTAAAATGATAATTTAAGGAATCAATTATACATAATCTTTAAACTTTTGAAAGATTTATTTCCATACCACTCGATGAAAATATATCATGTATTCATAGTGTTGCGGTTACTATAAGGATTGGATCACTTTCGGGAAGGTCAAATTAGTACGACTGTGTTAATGACATCAATTGTTTGTAAGTGACATTATTTCAATAATTACTAAACAAGAAAAAGCTTTCTTCTGCATTTATCCGACAAGATATCAGTTATTCTATAAACAGATATAAATGTTGCTTTAAGACCTTGCAAGAATCAACAAACATATAAAACGAATGAAATATTGTTTATTTAAGAGATGAACACCTTCGATCTGACCGAGACAACGATTTGCACTTATAAATGTTGTTATGACAGCCTTTGTGCAATTTTCAATTTTCAGAATTTATGTTTACAAGTAAGGTCGACCAAAACATATAACTAAGTATGTATAACTGTGTATGTTGTTAAAACGTTAAAAAGTTGTATGATAAGAGTTCAAAAGACATGCAATAAAATCATTATTTTGTCTACGATTTACAAAGAAAGAAAGAAAGTTTTTATCTGAAGTTTTTGGTTGAGTTTAACGTAGTACCAACACTGTAAATGCCATATGAGGAAATTTCATCTTTACTGGTGGTAGAACATTTAACTGCCATCTAAGAAAAACCACTTACGTTTCGTAAGCTAACACAGAAAGCCTTAATTCCCTGGCGAGATTCTAACCTACATAGGTGATGGGCAAGATGGGTAAGAAGTCAACGACCCTAACATCCCGGCCGGGACCTCCCTTTTTATCTGAATAAGCATTAATGAAACTTTTTAATAAAATAAATGCATATGTATTACAATATTTGTGATCCGTGACTCATTAAACAATTATTTGTGTGTATTTTAGAAGAAAAGATCCTTGGTTTATTAGAGGTATGCTTGTCTCATCAGATGTGCATCATTGACTTATTTTATCAATCATAGACCAAGCCACAGCACAACGAAGGATTGCATAATTTGTAAAATGTACGCCTTTAAATATTGTATTTAAAATGGCAGATGTACTTATTTCCAAACCGCATATTTTACAATACTCCGGTATTAATTTTAAACTTTAAAAAAAACTGAATAAATCTGATATGAACAACTTTAATATATTCCTTTACTGTGATACTTCAGGATTTTATTAACTTTTCATAAACTTGAATTCTGTATAAAATGAAAACATTGTTTAATCTGTATTGTTCCGCTAATTTTAAAGTTTTATGTTTTCATGTTTTTTTCCTTTAATATATAGAAGCCAATAACTGAAATAAATTATCAAGCAGAACTTTACCATAGTATAATTACATACATGGCTTTTGGTGTTATGTTATGAACACAACCATGGGAGGTTTTTAATTCAGCTTTTCACCACCTTTATTTGTAAATTCTGCTTAAGTCGGTGCTAGGAGGTGAGGGCGGTTGCTTGCTCTTTCTAGTACTGGTCATGAAATACAGCAATCAAACCGAGCTTGCAAAATTTACGTTTTACAGTTTAAATTTTGCCGTTTTGGGCAATCTTTAGAGTTTCAGATTCTATTTTATGACATCAATTCTGAAAAGAAAAACTCAATTGAAGTTTTTTTTATCGTGAAGGACATAATTTTGTTTTGTTTTTATGAGAAAAGGTCAATTCAGTTGTGAACTGTATTAAAACTAGAGGATGCTTTTGTAAAAAAGCGCATGTCTCCCCCACTGCTGAGAATAACTGTGAATGGAAACAGGAATGGAAATGGAGATAAGATAATGTAAATACCCGGTAGTCACTTCAATGAAGGCTGTCTATGGATGGTTTCTATTGTTAAGGTTGTATGAGAAGATGCTTCCTAAACTGTTTGTTTTTAACCAGGTATTCAATTTTGAAAATCCTGGTTATTCAATCAGCGTATGGCAGGCGGGCGTCAAACGAAATTGCACTTGATGGTCATATCATATATAGTTTCACAAATGAAATTAAATGAAATTGTGTCTGCTCCATAATTCTTCAAACCTTTAAAGGATTTTGATGATACTTGAAACAAACGTTCATATTGTCAGATTTTTTTACACTATTGAAAGACAACTCAAATTACAATGTATGTAAAATCATGATAACTGTAGTGTGTTGGGATGACTCCACTCGTTTTCACAATGAAGCCTCTCTGGTAGATACTTGAAACAAAAATTCACCACATCCAGAGAACGTGTAGAGTACATGTTTCGTATGGCTGGTTCCAAGGTCAAGGTCTACTTGACACTTGAATGTCATATCATATATAGTTTCACAAACGAAATTAAAGGAAATTGTGTCTGCTCCATAACTCTTCAACCCTTTGAATTAGTTACCCCCTTGTAATATGTTGTAATGTGTATCTTCACTATTAGTTTTTTGTTTGCATTTACAGGTACAATACCCACACCAGAGTGTTACTCTACAAGAGACTGGTATTACCACAACATGCAACAGCAAATTACCTGTATCTCCAGAGCCCAGCACATCACAACTGTCATCTGAGAGCACTGACTTCTCTGCAGTTGTTGAAGTACAGGTGATACTCCATTAACATTAAATGATAGAAATATACATACATATATTAAAAGGAAAAATTAACATCAAGAGATCACTGTGACCTTTGACCTACTGACCCCAAAAACAATAGGGATCATCTGCTCTATAAGACCAATCATCCTATGAAGTTTGAGGGCTGTAGGTCAAAAGGAACTCTAGTTATCATCCGGAAACGAGAAATTGACCAACGGTCACTGTGACCTTGACCTTTGAACTACTGACCCCAAAAACAATAGAGATCATCTGCTCAATAAGACCAATCATCCTATGAAGTTTGAGGTCTGTAGGTCTAAAGGAACTCTAGTTATCATCCGGAAACGAGAAATTGACCAACGGTCAGTGTGACCTTGACCTTTGACCTACTGACCCCAAAAACAATAGGGATCATCAGCTCTATAAGACCAATCATCCTTTGAAGTTTGAGGGCTGTAGGTCAAAAGGAACTCTAGTTATCGTCCGGAAACGAAGAATGGACGGACGGACTGACGGACGGACGGACTGACGGACGGACAGGGCAAAAACAATATGTCTCCCCCCGAGGTGGGGGAGACATAATTATTTGCTCAATAGTACAACAAATTGTCAGCAGAAACTTAAAATAAATAAAAATACAGGGAAATACGCAAAATGCATTCAAGCTAAAGTGTATGAGTGGCATGTGCGTAAAAAACTAATTGTTATAATAGGAGTCAAACAAAGTCAATGAAGCTGTTAGCACAATGTTTGTGACAGCTTCATCACGGCTGGCATTAAGGGACAGTAAAAAGAGTACAGGATACAGACTTTTAAATATATATAGACATATCTGGTTTAAGGTTTAAGCTATTTCTGATGTAGTAGGTCAGCTACAGAAATAGTTTAAAGGCAATGTAGACAAACCTCGATACTTACGTAAATCTTCTAAAGCACACGCTAGTGGTTTTGAAGTTCATCAACATATAATAATTTACATGTCAAAAGCACTCAAGTCAAATTTTCTAAAACTAGTTTCGCCTTCGTAACCTTTACAGTTTCTAATAGATGGTATTTATTCCATAGTAAAAATGTCTATAGACTGTACATCAGCTTAATAATATGATTGCTTTATTTACCATTCTATAGAGCAAACAATCAAAAAAAGACTACAGCTTATTTTATTATTAAGTGACAATATTCACCATCGAATTTTTTAAACTAGCTGGATAACCTCCTCACATTAAATACATTGTCCCTGAAAAGAGGCTAACCCAACAGAAATGAGAGGCAAATACTTTAATTATTGTATAAGAATAATGACAGCCAAAGAAATTGCTTATTATATGAAAACAATACAAATTTTCTAATTTGAGTATGATTAATAAATTGAGATAAAATTATATTTCTTCTGTTATTTCATACTATGAATATTATCAAAATAGAAGTTGACGCAAAATATTCAAACTGTACTATCAATGTGCAGAATCGTGCAAGATAAACTATATATATTCGACTTCATTAATCCACAAGAAGTTTCTTATACTAGAATCTCTACAACAATGTGCTGTTTGATTTGAGCTAATTTTATTCAATCTTTCAAGAGGCCTTCTATCCAAATATAAACCATATTTTGTTTCAATACAAGCGGCGCAGAAAAATCATCATTGTTAATGTTTCTTTTATCTTTTGTAACTATACAAACATATTGGTGTACATAGAGTTATCAAAAAGATCGTTGTGATTATTCATATTTTCTTTTAAGAATATAATGATACACAAGAAACTTTTTGCAAAAAGCATACTTTGTGTACATACGCGAGATATTTCTTAGAGACGAACGGCAAATTATATGGCAATCAGAAATATATTTTGAAACAGGATTTGTACAAATATTTTTTTAAATGTATAACAACTGTTGTAAAATTGTACGAGAATGGGCGTAATCTGCTTCGTATTTTGGAGCATATATATATGGTAACATGTGACAGTTAAAGAAGTTCATTGTCGTACAAACTACTTTATGTTTGTATAAATGAGATAAATAACATATTTTAACGTAATCAAATACATAATATGCGAGAAAACCGGTCTTAATGACACGACAATAAATGTGCACTACAGCGGTTTAAATGACGTCACCCTTGTTGCGTATTACACATGTAAATACGGAAATACTGTTTATCGTGTACTGTTGAGTTTTTTTTAAAGTGTATTGACTTTGGAATTCAGAGGAAACATTAAAAGATGGAGGAGGAATTAGAAGTAAGTGTGTATTATGTATAATTCAGGAAAATCAACAACAAAAACATTTTTTGCCTGTTTATAAATTATAATCAGAGCATAATATAGATTCTAGTAGCATTGGTAATCTTTTATTGTTGGTAGTACACCGACGTTTGTAAATAGTATAGAATCTACAGTATACTTACATAGATCTAAGTATACAATATACAAAAGAATAAGATTTGGCAGTGCCTTTATATAGAACAAATTTAGATCTGCATCTAGATCTAGAAATCTACTTTGTTTTGATTTTAACTTTACTGCAGTTTTTTATTTAGCATTTGCTTTCATAATTCATATATTATCGGCTGATTGTTTTAAGAATAATCAAATCAGTCCCAAGATAAATTAATACTCTTAATTCATTTTGAAAATTTTTGCAAGAAAATGGGAAAGTAATATGTCAAAATATGCTAAGTCATCATGGAATAAATATTGTTTTTTAGATTAAGATATTAATTAATAACTTCCCTCAGTACAGATTAGTGTATAGCTCAGTGGATAGTGCAGTGGCATGTCACGTAAGGGAATCGAGTTCGTATCTCAGCTGAAGCTAATATTTTTATTCATTTTTTTTTTCATTCATTATTTCTTTTTAATTTTTTTTTCATTTATAGGATCTTGAATCCCTTTACTCCGATCATTTTGGAAGGACTCCTTACAACTCTCAAACCACAGAATTTTCTGGAGATAATAGCGACTCAGATTATTCTGATGAAGGAGAATGTGAGAATGACGAGGCCGAACTCGTATCAATAGAGCAAGAGACTTCACCACCGCGAATAGTCAGTCTGATCATGATGGAACGGATAGTAATAGTAGTGAGGAGGAAATTTGTGAAACATCTGATGATACACATACAGTAAGACAATTTATTATAAAAGATTGTGGTTGTCGTCTTAATTGTCATACAAAGTTTGAATTTGACGACATACTGAGTCATATTCTTTCTATCAGGGAAATGACAAAGGAGGAGAAAGAAGTTTGTATCATGTCATTAGTGGCTGAGGGAAACGACGAGAAAACTAAACGTGGCAAAAAAAGACAGCGTTCTAGGAATAGATAAATACAGAATCCCCAAAGAAAGCCCAACACGGCAAAATTGAAAATGTTGCAGGCTCGGTTTGATTGAGCCTGTTCATGGACGGTACTGGAAAGTGCAAGTTACCGTCCACGCCCCCTAGCACCGGCTTAAGCAGAATTCAACATTTAACATGAACTGGTAAAATTTAGAATTTTGAAACATCCGCAGATGTGTTCATTAAGCGGTTATCATGGAACCTTCAATGTGACACGGTAGTGCCATTCCATGAAAAGCGGCATATGGTCCCCAAGTAAAAAAATGCGTGTGCCCTAAACGAGAAAACAATGGGCGGAACTAAATAAAATGGAATTTTGAAAGGGGATCTGAGGTTATGAAGCCTGCGTATCACAGATAGGACGTCAAAAGACAAATTTAAAAAGCAGGCAACATATCCTAAGGGTGATTCAACATTATTCAAGTAGGAATATTGGAACCACCCAACATTTCGGGTGACAGGAAAAACGGTGTGCAAAGGAACATTCATGTTATGTTTTGACATTACGAAATATGCATTAGGGGCCATTGTTAAACATGTCAGTCAACACGGCGTAACTCCAAGGCAGCATGGCAACGCAGGAAAAAAAATATGAGTCTTACTATTTTCTTGACAATTAAAAGACTTATTGTGTATAACTCAATTGCTATAGCTCAATAAATTACTAAACAAATTAATTGAACTATATTCTAACTAGCATGCCTTATATTTCAGGGCAGAATAAAAACCGTTACACTATTGGATATTTTATGTGGCGCGTTATGACAGGACAGAATGAAAAGATCGAGTATCTCCATACGCCGCTTTTCATGGAATGGCACGGAAGTGTCACATTGAAGGTTCCATGATAACCGCCGTATGAACACATCTGCGGATGTTTCTAAATTCAAAATTTTACTATTTCACGTTAAAATGTTGAATTCTGCTTAAGCCGGTGCTAGGGGGCGTGGACGGTAACTTGCACTTTCCAGTACCGTCCATGAACAGGCTCAATCAAACCGAGCCTGCAACATTTTCAATTTTGCCGTGTTGGGCTTTCTTTAGGGATTCTGTATTTATCTGTTTCATATGCAAGTACCAGGTACTGATTCAAGAATTACTTAGATTGTTTTCTAACTTCTAGTTACTCGGCAATCTAAACAAATTTTGGCAATCTTATCTTTTTCCGCAAGACAATATATATGTAACATGAACACCGTAGTTTTGTTCAAAAGCATAAGTATTTATGCTTTTTCCCTTTTAAATCGCAGCAGGTAAGGCTTTTCCATATCAAAAATACTTTAAATTTTCATTTAAAGACATCCGAGGTATTAGTTGATGCGGGATTTGCACATCTAAAAATTAAATTCCGGAGGCATGATGTAGAAACACTTCAACAGCTGGCCGATGTAACAGAGAAGTCATCTACAACCAACAGCGCTGTATGTTACCCTCAGTGGTCATGGCGGCAATGGAAACCCTTTCTAGAGAGGTTTTTCAAACCAATAATTCGGTAAATTATGTTTATCTCATTCAAATGAAAATGTTAACTCACAATTCCAGACTCTACGTTCCTGAACCATAGAAAGAGAAAATGTCTTATACATGAAAATTTAAGGATGTGGTGTTTCTATTAATCGTTTACTAGTAATTTCATTTTTCTTTCTTTAATTTTACTCAATGGTTCATAAAAAGTTATAAGCTATTTCTAATAAAATACTTTACAAAATTAAAAGAAAACATGACAAAATGATTCTATAATCACATATTGAAAGAAAGAGTTGTCACATAGAATGTCTCCACATTTATATTATTATGAAGCAGAATACATGTAAAATGTTCCGGAACAAAATATTATGCAGACGAATTCGTCGCATATATCCACCTTAATACACTTGAAAGTAAATAAAATTCTGTAACAGTTTTTTCTTCTGTCGCGTGACCAAGTTTACAGTCCTGGTATGTAAGAGCTTTCCAAGCTCTACCGTTCTTTTAACTTAAATATTTCTAAATAAGCTCTGAATAATGTTTATGTTTTTTTATTTATACATGCATATTAGGAAATAAGTTTGTTGCATTTGTCATCACGGATATTTATCATTTTTCTATTGATAGAAAATTCCAGCACTTCCGGTTCCAGTCAGACACACCGGGAGTGGTGATGGCGAAAATAACACCTGAAGGCGAGGAACATTTGATCCAAGTCTTGAAAGAACCCGGATTCCGGTTCAGTTCATGTGTCCGTCCAAGGGTTATTACGCCCGGAGGAATGACAGCAGAGCGTAAGAGATATTTGTCGCGAAGTGTGCGAGCGTTTGTCAGTCAAGACAGTCAGTCATATTATGAGTGATTAAAGTGCACTGTTATAAAAGCTAAGTGCTGACTAAAGTACCCAGAACTTTTGTTCGTAGTTTTAAACTACCACCATTGTTTCTATGTTCATAATACGCTATTATTTAATATTTTACAATTTTCTGTAAAAATAGGAGCTTTTTTTTTCACTGTCTATTTTTGCTATAGCCGCATAAATAAATAACGTTAAAATACGTAGACACATACACTATTGTTTGTTTATTTATTTCTTTGTACATTTTGTATTTGGTATATACCTAACAAGGTGTCTGCTGACGGCAACGGAATAAACCTATGCGATCAGTGCATATAAAAACCCAACAACGCTTTCTGTTCGTGGTCTGCAATATTTGTTTTTCAGTAAGAATGATGAAAGGTTTTGTCCAAATTGAAAGAATATAACGTGGCAATGGTTTACGCCGTGTATGACACGCTTATGCGTGTTGTTATTACGTTGCTATGTAACACTAAAATCGCAATTAGCGAGAGGTCTAATGTTTACATAACTTTATAACCAACTTCTTTTTAAAGTTTAATCTTAATAATTCAGTGGATTTAGGATAAATATAATTGCCGTTTAAAATTCTACAATTAATAACGTTAAACGTCAATTTAATTTGTCGACGTCATTTGTTAACAAAGTGTTCAAATATATGACGTTCTTTAAATAGGCATATCTCGATAATATATCTTTTGATTTTAAAACGGTTTTCACTCTCTTATTCAGAAAAAAAAATATCTACAACAATGAGTTAAAAACCAAATTTCGAAAAATATGTCATTAAGACCGGTTTTCTCGCGTCGCGCCTCATATATTTTCTTTCAGTAAAGCAATTAAATAACGAATAGAAATCTAACCACAAAAAAGAACTAAAGAATGCCTAAACTTCCAACAGTTACCAGTTAAATAAAAAACTATTTATCTACATTTTATAAATGTTATATAAATTATTTGATAATTATGTGTATAATAAAATGTCAATTTTCAGTTTCTAGAAAATGCGAAGGACTCAGACATATCCTTTAGCTTTCCATTTATCAACTGACATACCAAGTGGTTGTTAAAGTACTTAAAAACTTCCAACAATTGTGACAAGCTCAGCGATTTTTGGCCCAAATGTGATATTTGGGCGAAAATGAGTTATGACTAGTTTGTGGTAGAACAATATCTGCTGAATAGCTGGAAACAATTATTTTTAAAAAATACTTGATATTTTATGAAATATTCTAATTTGTATGTCATCACCATAACAACAAAAATTACATTTTTAACTTTTATTGGTATATACAAATTAGAAATAATTCCATAATTATACACAATAAAATAAAATAAAAAATTAAGTGACCATTCATCTTAGTGTAATATCTTGATATAAAAACAATCGTTTGTTTCCAAAAAATCGGTTGCCATGGCAACAAAAATATAAAAAATTCATCAAATGCAATATTTTTGCACTTAACATGATTAATTCATCACCAAATTAATGCATATATTATATTAAAAGATAACAATATAAAAGACTTTTCAGAAAAAAAAAGGATTTTTCATTTTACTCTTTAATAGTTATTGATATTAACTTTAAACATAAGAATTAAATTCTCAGAATTACAGAAACTTTTCCATGATTAAGGTTAATATCATAACTTAAGTTAGTCAACTTTAAAATGCACATCTATAACATGATAGCATATAAAATATGACTCCAATGCAAATCAAATATTCTTTAATGCACTGATTGCAGAAATGGTGTATTTTGGTTGCCATGGTAACAAAAAAATGCAAAAATAACTGAATGATTTAAAATAATTGCATTTTATAAAAAATATTCCTTTTCACAATAACTTCAAAAGTCTCAGAATTTTAACCAAAAAAAATTTAAAAATAGAAAGGGCTTGCACTAGTTATGTTCCTGACTAAATTTTCAGTTACAATATTGACAGTGTAATCATATTCTGATCAGTGTGTTTTAAATTGTATAATATGAATAACATATTAGTATATTTTTTAATTGAAATATTTTCAATTAATTTAAAACAATTACAATAACAGATTCTAGCAATCACATGGGAAGTCACAAATGAAAGTTCATTTGTGTCCTTGAATTATAGTCTTTTTTTGCAACCCCATGTTGAGGGTTTGACCCAAACAGGGTAATAGCAACTATGTCTCCTCATATGTCTTCAGTTTTTGTAAGCAAAAAGTGATTCATATATAAAACTTGTTTCACAATTAAGTAAAAATATTGTAACACCTGCCACTGTAGTATTCAGCTTTTTCAGGGATACTTCTAAAGACAAATTCTATAAAATTGTAATTCACTTTTGGTATACTGTCAAACATAGACAATCATTGACTTCTCACATGCCATCCTGAAATAACAAAAACCTGAATAAGTATAAATGAAACAATATAGTGTATATGATGATTTGACTACAATATAGTGTATATGATATTTGACTGAACAGAATTGAACTATAAGTAAATTGTTGTAAAGTGTTGCACAGCTATTGGGTTCATATAATGTCTTGTTCATCATGTTAGTTCTTGTGTAATATATTACAGTCTATATATCATGTACAAGTGGCAGTAACATTCATCTTGAACATGACTAAAGTAATCTGAATCTACATATGTGCATGTATTGTGGTTGGAACACCGCACTCTTTATTTCAAAAGTAAAGAAAATGTGGAATATTGCATAAATATACATGCTTACCCAATTGAAGTGTTTTTTATCTTGACCAATACAGTACAGTTGATGCAAGTGATTGACTTTTTTACTCTAACATAACCCTGGTGCTCAATAGGGCATAGAACTATGTTACACATTGTGTCTCATTTCCAACAATAGTTTAGTATATTCATCAGCAAATAGGTGAACTATCTAGGTCTTCTGAAAATTATGTATATATATTTTTAAGAGCTTAACATTATTTACAGAGTATTTGCATAAAACAATACAGCATTATTTTTAAATATAAACTTAAAATTTAGTTCATGTTACTGTACAGAGTTATGTATTTTAAAACAATTTTTTTTAAGATCTCATCTTACATCATATATAAAATGCTAAATTGCAAATAAGTTACATTACTTTCAACTGCATTTCAGGAAATTTATCAATACCATTATTTGATAAAAAGGGTTGAGAATGGTCAGTTTATGTTGATTATTTACATATGTATACAAAGATTACATTCATATAGTAAATCATTTGATCTTTAAACCAAGTATCAAAATACTTACAAATACATTTCCATGAAGAATATGGCTCCAACATGCTGGATAATCATATTATCTACTTCAAAACTCTGATGAACTAAGTTGAAGATCTTAAATGTATGTTGGCTGTCAGACCTAAAACAACAACACAAAATATTTCATCAGCAAAAAGTGCTGGCTCATGAATGTTAAAAATATCCTGATAGCAGGGCTTCTGTTATTAAAGTTTGGGAGTCATTTACACCTTGATTTTGGCTTCCAAAATGTAATGCTTTTCCTTCTTTACCTACAAAGTGACTTCCAATTACATACATTTTGCAGTCTTTGACTGCCAATGTTTGGAATTTAATGGAAACCCTGCTGGTAGTGGTAGAACATGCAATGTGGTATGAGTAATGTGAATATAATATGATTTATTGTAGATACCACCAAAGGCAAAGGGCTAATAAAAATAAATGCATTTTAATATTTATCTATGGTCACATCTTCAATCACAGTACTAGATTTATTTATTGTATTTCAAAAGCAGCAGTACTGTAATTATTGACAAATGATTTTCTATTACAATTCAAGATCAATTTAGCAAAGGAAATGTTATCCCTGTACTGTACAGTACTGAAGCCTTGTCATATATTTCCTTTTTTAAAAATATTTTATACAGTATAAATCTACTTGATGTAGATCTATGTCAAGCTCATTCATTGTAAACAAATTGCAAAATATGTTATGTGTCCAATTTCATTTTTTGTCATAGGCCTAGTGATGTAGAAAAAATACTGTAAACAAAAATGAAGTGCCAACTTTTGTTTTCTTTTTTCTTTTATTGCAGCCTTGATTTCAATTTATTTTGTAATAAAATCAATGTCTAATTTAGAAAAAAAGTTAACAATAACTTTCTATAAAGACCATGACAAATACAAATCGAGTGCAATAAACAATGTATCCCAGAAATGTGTCTGTCATGACCTGACCTAGATGCCGGCCATGTTTTTTTTTATATAAACCAGTTCAAGTGTCATGGTCCCATTTATTTAATTGTTTAAAGTAAAAATACGATGATTATTCATATTCAAAATATATCAGAAAAAAATAATGAACAGAAAAAGCATAAATAATAAAATATGCACTTACCTTTATATTTATTTAAACCTCCAAATATGCAGTCACATGACGTAAAAGGTAGTGAATCTACATGTGTTTACTCGCTGACCTGACTCCTAAGTTTACACAGTGTATTTATTCTAAATATAGATTTTTGGGAAATGTTTATCTGGGCTGTTCAAAAAGTTTTTTTTTTATTTCTTTCTAGTTTATTTTATTCTTTCTACTTTCAAAGATACTCTGTTTTGAAGGGAAACCCTAAAAATTAAGACATGAAAACTCGCGTGACTTTACAAGCGTTTTTCTCACAATGATTAAAAACTCAATTGGGCCAAAAATCGCTGAGCGCGTCACAATTTACAGTTAATACAAGAGATGTACAATGTTTCGCAGCATTATCAACTAACTAACGTACACATGAACTTAGCTCAGCTCAGTTCAGTCGGGCAGAGTAGAGCTGAGCAGAGCTGAGATGTGCTGAATTAAGCAGGGCAGAGCTGAGATGAGATGAGCAGAGTAGAGAAGAGCAGAGCTGAGTAACTAAATGACCGATCGACTAACTTACTTACTACGAGGTTTATAGATAAACGGTTTTAATTTGTTTTTGAAATGGAAAAAGCTAGGCAGTTAAAAGAAATTGCGATAACAACTTTATATGTCAGAGGATAATAATTATCACTTTATAATATGATGTATTTAGACAATTTGATTTACTGTTGCTAACATCAAACAATACAAACTGGAACATATGTTATGATAACCTGTCATATGCCTCAGACAATTGATGTCAGTTTTGTGCCGCAGATAAAGAGCTTAATATGAGTTTACAACATAAATATATTTTCCTGCACTCACTATCTTCAAAATAAATTTGCTTGCATAAACAATATTCAATTAGATATACAAAGTATATTGATAAAATTCATCTTTTGTCAAGACATATTCATAGGATTAAATAAAAAAATATGATAAACAAGATCAACAAGGAAAGGCGGCGTTCAATGAACGCAACCCCCATATGACTCAGCCACTATATGACTCAAGAAAATGATAGTAAACCAAATCATGTTTCCTATCGACCTCACGTGCCTCATCTCTAAGTCCACGAGCTTCGTGTCCCTTTATCGTCGTTATTTCGTGATAATTTATCAGTACAGAAAATCTTACCTGTACAGATCTATTGTTTTAATATAAATTATAAACGTTAACAACTCTCAGACCTATATTTGACTGACAATAGGCTTATGTTTGATACATGAAACACGTGAAGTGTGAAGGTGCGAATAAATGTATGTGTTTATCAGATACATTAGCAGTAACATGATGCCTTATATTTGTTGTAAACTTCGACCAGAGCATTTCTAACTTGATATCTTAAAATGCTTCCATTAGGATGGAAATGGTTAGATGTTCTAAACGCAAAAAAATGATACGAGTTCATATACATAAAATATAATATTCAGGAACTATTTATTTTGTTATTGTTGTAAACGTTTGTGTCAAAATAATGCGTCTGGGAAACCTATCGTACAAAATGCATTAGAATAACTCAAAACAACAGTTGCTTGGCTGATCATTTTCTGAATAAATTCATCTTAGAATATGACAATCATTCTAAATAACAAATAACATTTCCTCCCTGAAAAGAAAGATCTCATATGGATAAGTTATATGATGAATGAAGAATTTAAATTTTTTTGATTGATTGATTGATTGATTTTCTTTAGACCGGGCGGTCAAGGATAACCTACGAAAGTGCAAGCACTTATTTCCAGTAGGGTCCTTACCTCAGCAGACACAAGAGACAGCTATGAGATACAAGGAAATCCGGGAACCAGTCCCTAGCTCTTATTGAATAGATTCCTTGGTTCTTTTACATGCCCAGTGTATAGCACTGATACATGCGAGGATTACCTGGGTTTCGTACCAGTAAACCTCTAGTTAGGTGGGAAACACTGAAAGTGTTTCTGAAAAATCCCAAGGGTGTTACCCAGGATCGAACCCGGAACCTCAGGAGTGACAGTCAGTGGTCTAACCAACTGAGCTATCGCGCCACCTTAATGCTATAATTTTATTAATGCTATAATCTTGTCATTACTTAAAGTAATCAATCATTTCGCAAAAAAAGCAACAACTTCAAATAGAACAAAAAATATATAAATACAGAATCCCTAAAGAAAGCCCAACACGGCAAAATTGAAAATGT
Organism: Ruditapes philippinarum; assembly: GCF_026571515.1. Classification (NCBI taxonomy): domain Eukaryota; kingdom Metazoa; phylum Mollusca; class Bivalvia; order Venerida; family Veneridae; genus Ruditapes; species Ruditapes philippinarum. The sequence goes on along the minus strand of NW_026854192.1, from coordinate 245,949 downwards.
TGCAGGCTCGGTTTGATTGAGCCTGTTCATGGACGGTACTGGAAAGTGCAAGTTACTGTCCACGCCCCCTAGCACCGGCTTAAGCAGAATTCAACATTTTAACATGAAATAGTAAAATTTTGAATTTAGAAACATCCGCTGATGTGTTCATACGGCGGTTATCATGGAACCTTCAATGTGACACTTGCGTGCCATTCCATGAAAAGCGGCGTATGGTCCCCAAGTAATAAAAAGCGTGTGCCCTAAACGAAAAAACAATGGGCGGAACTAAATAAAATGGAATTTTGAAAGGAGATCAGAGGTTATGAAGCCTGCGTATCACAGATAAGACGTCAAAAGACAAATTTAAAAAGCAGGCAACATATCCTAAGGGTGATTCAACATTATTCAAGTAGGAATATTGGAACCACCCAACTAGAATATGCCGAAAAGTTGAAACTAAAATACCATAAGCAAAACAATAATGTCGTGCTGAACGATCTTCAAGGATCAAAAATATAACATCATTGATTAAATGTACGGGGAGACTTTTTACAGCCGCCACACGGCACCTTGAGTACATGGATACTCGTGACAAATGGTGCACAAAGGCTGAACGGCTGTTATTGCAAAATTAGCGAGTAGTGGATCAGTAAACATAAGTAAATGTATGCATGCGAAGAAATGATATTGTAGGTAATGAAAACAAATGTTCGATTTTTTCAAATTGAATTTATTGATGATAATAATAGTGTTAAGATAAGTCATACAGTAGACAACAGTTATGGAATCAAAAATTATTCGAAACGGCCTTTCTTTTTTTTTTTATTTATTTATTTATTTATTTCAATTCAAAATAAGTTTTTTTAATCAAAAGGTCAAATAGATACTGTTATATTAATTTCCTTTTCAGCTCTGTAGACCTTGTTTAAAAGGTGCTTGGAAAAAGAAAAGTAGAACACAAGTAGTAATGTCTGGAAATACCCTTAGCCTTATACTTCAGCTGTTCAATAGCATTACAAAAATATTATTAGAGTTCCCTTAATGGTAAATATAAAAAATGATCTAAATGCGAGGTACATACGTAAAGAAGTTGTTTGATATTTACAATTTGGTAATGAAGGTTTTAATAATAAATAATAATAATAATAATAATTAATAATATCTTTATTTAAAGAAGGTTACACATTAAGAACATACAATAACAATCATATATATCTTATTTCCAATGTGGCCTTCTGAAATAGAAAACAACAACAACAACAGGACATGCATAGGTAGAAAAATGAATGTCTAATATGTAATTTTTAGAATAATACAACTCATATACTTTCGACAGACACTCAACAATTTGTTTAAACATATACGTATATTGCATCATTCGTTCGTTCGTTCATTCGTTCGTTCATATATTTATTCATTCATTCATTCACACACTCATTCATTCATATGAATATCAAGATATGCTTTGTATTTTTCTTTAAAACATTTAAGGTTATTAACATTACGAATATTTAAAGGTATATTGTTCCAAATGTTCATGCCATAATAAGAAAATGTGTCTTTAATATAATATGTTTTAGGTCTTGTCCATAATACAATATCTTTTCGTGACCTGGATCTTAAGTGATATATTTTGTTGTCGGATAAAGTCATCAGTTCTGTCATATAAGTCGGTGCCATGTTATTTAAAGTTTTAAAAACAAGCACCGCCGTGTGGTATTTACATCTGTCAAGGAACGGTAACCAATAGATTTTATTGAATTGATTTACTAAAGGGTAAATTATATAGATCCTATATGCATCCTCTGATGAAACACTGGTTTTCTATATTGTTCCGATAATTGTTACATCTTGAAAAACATATCTTTTATGTGAGTAAAATGAATACATTGATTGCTGTCATTATTACAAAACACTGTTTATTTCGGAAAAAAATTAGTAGATATAATTTTAATTTTTAGTAACTTATATTTAATTTGCTTTTCCAAATTTTAATAATGTTTAAAAGTCTGAGAAAAAGGTTCGTATTTAAATTAATTGATTAAACATTGACCGACTATAAATATTCGTGAAAAGATTTGTAATACTGTCTAAACGAGTATTGTACGAAATAGTCATAATTCGTTCCCTACTTTAACTGGTAAAGCAGAAACGTTTGGCTTTCACTAATTTGTAGCTTCTATATTTAATTGTAGAAAAACTGTGACTATACTGGGAAATATTCATATTTATGTAAGAGACTAAACCAACCAAGATAGCTTTTCATATAAAGCTGGCACTGCAAATTAAGCTTTTATGGGTAACAGGCTAGTCTCTGTAAATGCGATGCATACTGTGTGATGCATATGGTGTATAGAAAATATTGTATAAGTAACCTTGGAACATAAACATGGAAACAAAACCGACCGACACAGTTTAAGGCATTTAATCGGTTTTGAAAATAATGTGCTAGGTTTTTGAAATGGACCGCTTACGTACATTTAGGTCTGTATGAATGCTTTTCAAATCAGTTTATGCTTAATGTTTCTTATTTCACTTTAAACCGATGGAGATACACGTCAAAGCTATTTAAGGCTTGAACTTCACTTATTCTTTGATGTTTAACAGTGACTGACTGCAACTTTGTGGGACAATACTCGTATTTGTAATAATTCTCCTAAATTAAAAAACATTAGGGCATATATAAAAACTAAACTATCAGGATTAAACTTCGAATAGTTTTAATTCTCGCATTTATCGCCAAGCAGCAATTTTAGAAGAAACATTCACTTCTTAGAACATTTACAGACAGAGGTAGGTGGTGTTTTATTGATAACCACAACGTGGTGTATATGTCTTTAAATAATAACAAGTACAAATGTTGCTGCAGTGCAGCATTTGAGAAGCTCCGCGCAAAAGAATGCGCTCATTACAGATATCTTTTATTGATAACCACTTCATGCTTTTGTGTCTTTACAAGTACAAATGTTGTTGGAATGCATCAATTGAGAAGCTCTGCGCAAAAAGACTTCGCTCATTACAGATACCTTTCACAATGTTAAGTATTCGAATTGATGTACAGAAATAAAATACATTCATAACCAACTGTGTACTACAAAATAAAAGTAATTCCCGGTAGAAGATACAAATGTAAGAAATACATTACCGAATATAAGTTTATGTTTTGTTTTGTCTTTTATAACTCAGTGGTTGAGGCGTGAAATTTGTTCCCGATCTTATTCATTAGTATGTCAAGCTGCGAATCACCGAAGGGGGAACCAATATATGATTTAACATAACAGAAATCGGAAGGAATTCTTTATTCCGAATTTATTTTTGGCTGTAAATAGAAAGGATTAATTGATAAAAATCGGGACCATGGACAAAATGAAATAGTAAACACAAATCGCAATTGAATGTTAACAAATGAAATATATTTATGTTTGTAGCAGCTCGTGTGTGAATCCTCTATGAGTGTTAACGTTTTGTTATCAACTCGAAGTTATGATAATAATAAAACCGAAATTCACAGACTCAAAGTTTATCATACAAAAGTGATAGAATCATTAGAATGTATATGGTATTAAGATTTTCCAATACGACAAACAAATATTAAGAGTCTTATAGATATCCTATTTTCAATAATTTCTGTTAACGTCAGTCAAACCAATCAGAATATAAATCATGTACTTGACAAAAGAATCTTTCATATGCATGAGGATTTCAAACATGTTAAATTAAACATGATTAAATTGAATACAAATGAAAATATCTAAAGGCAGCCTTGTGCAAACAATTCTTCTATTTAGTGCTACATTTTCAAAATGGTCACTTAAAAAATATTTACTATTATTGTAATATTTATTAGATTGTATTTCATGAAATAGTTATCAAACAAGCGCTTGTACACATATTTAGCACGCAATCTCGGATTTCTTCACTGAGGATTTTTGATATGGCAGGACTTACAATATTTTTCGAAATAAATGTTCCATTTAATGTTGATCAAGACCAAAAACCTTCGCGCACAATTTCAGATCATTCGCTAACTCCCTCTTTCTCCAATAATTATTGACATTGCAAAAAATGACCCCAAACTGAAAAGCGTTGCAAGATTATTACTAGAAATTCCATTTACACATTGAAATTGTATGCAAGTCAAACGATGGATAATAAACATTTTTGTTTCGAATAATATAAAAAAACAGCAAAGATATGAAATAGTAATTGTCTATCATCATACAAAATGAAAAAAGTAAGAAAACAATAATCATTTTGTTTTCATGGTTAGTTCATTGCTCATAGATTTTAATATTATGACATAGTGGATGTAAATGCTAGCAGTTATTATAACTATTATATCGAGATGCTGGTTCCCACAATAAAATAGAATATTACGCGCATGTCGTCTACCTATATCAAAATATCGTTTGAAATTATTTATATACTTGTGATTTTATCGTCATTATCGTATCTATTAATTTATGAAGACAGAGACACATTTTGGTGAAGCCAAACATTCCTGCTCATTACAGTACAAAAAAGCAAAGAATGTTCATTCTATAAAAATAAAAGAGCAAAGGTTAGTATAAAGCTTCATCAAATGGAATAAAATCAGAAATAAAATCCAGAAAATCTATTTTTCAGTCCGGTTTGGTAAAAAAGGGCAATGAAGTCCTTTTAAACAGAGATATTTTGTGCACAATTACAAATATAGTTATTTCCCTTTTATTGATATAATCAATTTGAAAAATCTTAACAATAAATTTTTTAAAAATGAAAATAGTTGTAATAGTTTAAAATAAGGTCATTACATATAACTTTTCTCAATTTTCACAATTTTGAGAGCATCACATTAGCATTTTCTTACAATATGACAAGAAAAACACTGCTTGTTTTAGTGAAAATGAATGCGAATAAAATTAAAATAGCTAGGACGGAGTTGTCGCAAAGATCGCGAGCACATAATTGCATATAATTTTTAAGTGTTAGGTTTCTGATAATATTTTCATTTACAAAACAACTTTCAAACATACTGGATACTAAGAAGGCTACTATAACGTTGACAGAATAACATTAAATAGGGAGAAAGCAAACGTTCAAACAGTGCTAAGGTATACATACCCAAGTTCTTTTGGCGTAATATGCCTTCATCTGGGGTGTATAACATGTACACACAATATAGAACGTGTGTAGAGAACTGTATAGTACCAAAATTTGATCTTAAACACTGTCACTAGAAAGGCGATAATTTTGCATTGATTATGAAAAGTGCGTTATTGAATAGTCATTGTTGTTACAATTTCACAAAAGAATAATAAAGCCCGCGGACAACGGTGAAAACAACATTTAACATCGAAACTAAGGAATTTAAAACTTTTTTAACAAAAATTAAAACTGCATGTGTAAAGGCATTTGATATATATTTGCTAAAAGTATAATGTCAGAAATTGCAAGTTCCATCAAGTAGGATATTCTATAAATTAGAAATTAAATGCTTTCCTCACAAATGGCAATAGATGAAATGCTCTAGGGCACTTGGAAAGAGTGCCCTCCCCGGCTACGCCTGATAATAGAAGGAAGTTGTAAAGCAATTTGACAAATATGGGCGTGAATTTGTGTTAAAGTAAGTCTTCTTTATTTATTCCCGAAGACTCAAGCGTATTCAGTTGCCTCACGTGATTTGCGTGTTACATATGACCACTGTGTGTTGTGTTTTATACAACAGAGGGACACGTCTGTCAAGGTGAAAATGGGACTGGGAATATATTAAATTTACGTGTTCTCCAGTCAGAGCGGCGTCAGTTCATTCACTTAATGGAAGTTTAGTTTCGCCGTTGCACAATATGCAAGAGATGAGATTTATAACAGTTGTCGTTTTACAATTCAAATTGTCTTTGAGAGATGTTTTGGCCCCTATGTTTAAAGAGAATGTATTTGTAAGGTTCATAGCAGCACATGTTTGGCATCGTGGTGTACTATACCGAATATCAAACTTAATAATACAACCTGTGAAATAGAAATAAGTTGATAAAACTATAAAAATAACTTAATGAATATAACATAAAAAATGAAAATATAGCATACCCATGCCATTATTAACCGTTGGCATTTAATTGTTTTGTTTTTTACTCAACATGTATATTTTTACGAACTCGGCTTCAACGATGGTTAACAATATTCGCTTAATACATCTACATACATATTGAAACATATCGTGACTAGGAAACATATAATAAGATTAAACTTGAATCTAAAATCAAAATCTAATACCAAAAACATTTATATCTTATCTTGTAAACTATGAATCACAGCATCACAAGAAAATGATATTTTATTTCATGATTTCCAGTGTTTTATTGTAATATATCAGATTATTATATTCTGATAAACCACTAGTGAAATTCATAAAATATAATTTTCACTGTAGCCGGACTATATCTGATTGCGGATGAAAAGAAAATCACAACTAAATGGAATAAAAGGCAGAAATAAATGCCGTCATACGTAAATTTTGCTTCTTTAGGAAAAGGAAGTCGATGTCACCATACATCATGTTAAAAATGTAACAAAATTAGAGAAATTTACCAGAACTATATTTCAAAATTGATGATGTGACGTCATGATGTGATGACGTCACAAAGGAGAATTCGCGACGTTACGCGGCAAAATCAGTAAAAAATACTTAAAATCACGTAAAAAAGCATGAAATAAAAAGAAAATTTATTTGTTTTACATATAAGATTGAAATATATTTCATTCATGAACACCAGATATTATATTTTTATTCGTGGCTACGCTACTCGTGAAAATATTGCATCTGGTGTTCACTCAGTGAAATTATATTTAAATCTTACATGCAAAACAAACAAATATCCTCTATGTTTTCAGTCAGGCAAATCAACTTTGAATTACCGCAACGTTTTTCTTCTTGTAAGATATTATCGCACGCCTAAAACGTCATCCATCTGTTTGATCTGAAAATGGAATTTTGATTACATAAAACTAAATTTTTCTATAAAATAACACAACTGACATTTTAAGTAAAAACAAAATTACTTCTTGTTTCTGTATCTTAGACATTCATTCTTATTGGCAATGACCAATGTCTCCATGCAATTATATACACTTAAGCTTGTCTTTGATATGCTGGCTTCTTAATCTTTGATCCATTTTCAGAAAATTAACTTTTGATTAAATAATTTAGCGGGATCAACGATTGATTAGACACATTTATACAGGGTATCAATCATGAATAACATTAAAGTGACATTTTGCCCATCCAAGGGTATAAATTATGTCAAAATAAGTTTTCATTTTGCCATAATTCCTTTAAATATAAACATTTATTTCACATTAACAATAAACAGCCTATGGATTTAAACGAAAGTTTCGTAATTATCTATTAGAATTTACCTGTAACGTTCATTTCATAAAAATAATGGGGCAGTCTTTTTATATTTCAGGCAGATTTAAATTTTATCGGAAACATTTTCCAATATAAGCTGTTTGGTCAATCACCAGTTATTTTGAAATATAGAGCCAGTTCAGCTTATCTTGACTATGGAAATATGAGCATAATGTCACTTTAAGATAACTTTAGTTGACTTTGGTGTAATTGGTTTATGTTGGGGCTATGTTCTGTAAAAGTCGCCCTGCCTTGTCAATTCTTTCTTTTAAAGAAAAAAAGAAGCTTGAATACTCGTATAAGAGTCAGTACAGTGGAACAGTCTTGTGTGTATGTGTACAACGTGTACATCAGAAAGTCCACGATACTCGTATAAATCACTTTTATTGTCATTAGTTTGTACTGTTTACATTGAACGTCAGTATAATATTATTATGCAAGAATATAACAAAAGCATGTATGCTTTCACTCACATGCGATAAGTACACACATACGAAAAATAACTTAACCAGATTTATTACCAGTAGCAAACGTAGAGACATACCTAAATAATTATACAATGTGTGCCGGTGACAGACCAATGAAAATGTATACTATTTATGGCTTGCAGCCACGGCTGCAAGCCATTTCATTTGGAAAACTTGTTCCGGTTAGGTGGTTTTCTGCTTACATTTGTAAGTGCATGATTGAACGGGAAACCAGCTGAAATCGTGCCAATCGCAACTTTTCGGCCTTTTCCGTCACTCTTCGGATTAATGATAATAGCCGATGTAGTTCCGATTGCAATCGTGACAATTCGGGCGATTCCGTCATACTGCGGAATCAGACGAAGTAATATTACGGAAATCTAAGCTATTTTTAGTTACTTCGGTAATCCCAGTTTGTTTATATAAATAGGATGATTTATTGATTTAAACCGTAATAAATTATAAACGAAATTGTTCCGTTTCAATTCTTTTTCAAGACGCAAAAGTAAGTTTCTTTTATAATTGTTTTTTTTTGTCTGTATTGGTTTTATACAATAGAGGATGTTGACTGTAGTAGTATTCCGTCTTCAAAGGGTGTTCCAAATCACACAGAATATTAGTGCATGATCGAGTTATATTTAGATCTACTGAACTTGGTGAGGTAATCTAAAAATAGCCCATGCATATCATTAACCTTGCCACGTGATGATTTATAGATAGCGCATCGTATCTGTGAACATGCTTAATAATTGGTACCGCGTAACGAAGTATTTTAGCGCATTTACTTGTCTATAAAGCTGCTATATACTACCAAAACGAATGATTTCTCTGCGAAAAAAGTGCACAATTGTTTCCTTTCAGTATGATAGATAGAGCCCCACGTTAGTATTTTTACGATTGATTATTTTCTTTATTAGTTTTATACAATAGAGAATAGATTTCAAATCGTTTTGACAAAAATATTCGTTTTTACAAAAAATAAAAACAACTAAATATGTTGGGATGAAGGCACAACTGTGCAAGCCTTTCCTTTTAAAAGGAAACTTTATCTATTTCTCCATTCATCTCTGCTGTATACTACTTGACGGGCAACAATATTAGGATCTGCTTTGTTTTCTATTTTACGATTTCTCAAGCTGCGTATTCCCGTATAATATTCAATTACATTTAAATAACATATGAATATAAATTAAAATGATGCAATTTGTGTGTATCTATATATCTTCTGTATCTAGTTAACAATTCCTCTGAACATGAGTTATGCTCGCTTTGGCATTGAAAGACTACTTGTTTTTTGGCACGATAAAAGTTTAGACGTACAAATCAGATCTATATAAGACTAAGCAATATATTCATGTCATTATCAGGCATGTTGTTACATACGTCAGTCCAACATCATATATTGCAACGATATAACAAAAGAAAATATTTTCTTAGAGCAAAGTTTCTTTAACTAACCGCGAGAAAAGACGAGAAGAAATAAATGAAATATATAATAAAAGGTGCGTTGCACTTCTCGTTGCAATAATTCTTTTCAAAACATCGTTTACTGTCGTAATACGATTTTTGAACAGGACGGAAGAATTGTCATTAATCAAATTGAGCCATTCACAACATCAAATAAAAACTTTTTTAATAATCACTGCAGGAAGACATTTTATTAAGGGGAATAAATAAATTTCATGTTGTTCATCTTGATGACGGAATAATAAGACAGTTTGATAAACCTTAAAAACAAAAGATGCGACGGATAATTTGAAGGATTGACGAAGAACTCACGTTAACAAGATTATATGTATTTGAGAAAAAATAAATCATATTATGATGCTGCAGAAGTTAGTTTATTGAACAGTGTCTTATTGGAAATGTGTACAATAAATTCCTTTTTAAAAACAATGCATTTATTCTACTTATTAAGTTCATTTGTTTCTTGAAGCATTTCAAAACATATCAGATTTTGTGTTTTATTTTTCTCTAAAATGAACTCATGATTTTTGTTTTGATTTATATTCGTCTCAAATAATTAAATATGTAATGATTTCAGCGTCTATTATATGCCTATTACACACTAAGGAGAACAATTGTGTCAGGAACGTTGTTTTTCATTCTAATCTTGTTTTTTAAAGAATATTTGAACTGCTTTGTGTATATTGTAAATTGTAGGTTATATATACATATATATATTCTGATAAATAAGATATGTCTAAACTAAGTTTATCTAGAAGTTAATTAATCAATTAATTTAATTATCTTTATTGTTAAAAAGATATTGAAAAGATATTGAATTCATATTTTGTATTTCAGTGTAATTTTAATGCTTCAATATTTGTTTTGTCGTTTTATGTGTATTGTAATAATTTTATAAAACAAAATAATTTGTTATTGCATCACGATGATTTTAAACAAACACCAGCTATAACATGAAGATGTTATTTAAGAAATATCCGCTGGATAAGTCTCGACCTTCCCATTCGCAGGTTCTAAAGTAAAAGGTCTTACCACTTGACTATTATACCTGGTGTAATTTCATCATTTGATACGCCATCAACCTTTCCTTACTTATAGATGAAATTAAAACATAATGTCGTGTTGACTATAACATTTACTAAAGGTTTGTTACTTATTTGAACTATACCTTTCACGTACTTTTCTGTTGCCACAGTAAGATAGATAGGCTACGTGAAATATGTCCAGTGTGCTAAACATATTGACATTGTGCATTCATCATTTTGGGCAAGTTGATTGTGTAAAATCAAAGCATTGACCAAACAAAAGTTCACCTGTCAGACAAAGCTAATATATCTCTTTAAGATAAAAAACAAAAACAACTTAGCCGTAAATGACCTTAGTTTTTTAAATGCTTAAGTCTACTTATAAGAACATGTAGAAAAATGTATTATTTCTCCAACAAGTCACTTTAAAGGGACACATAATTATAAATACATGTACAACATAAATATTTAACTTAACTTCCGGATGTCGCAAAACAAATATTGACTGTTGAATGACAATTCCAGCCGTGACGAAGAAGGGATTAGTACTGCGGCGGCGATTATTACGTGAAAACAGAAAAAAAGAGACAACAACAATGCTTATGGGAAGGGCGAGTGGGTATTTTTCCGTGTTTGCTCAGGGCAGCTTCAATGGGCTTGGAGACTGGATCGAAAGGGAATTGGCAGAAGCTTGCTCGGTTTATATACTCAGTCTACTAGGCATGCGCGAACGAGATTGAATGACTTGTTAGGAGGCGGCAGAAATACAGGCCATTGCAAAAATACTGTGACGTATTGCGTAAAAATAAATAGTTTAAGCTCAATCGCTTCAACTGAATATTATTATCTGTGTGTATCAATTGTTTGTTTACATTCAGTGTACATAACAAGTAACAAGCATGTATGTATACTACGTCATTGCATGTAAGTTTGCGCAGAAACCATGCCTCATTTGTGTTGTACGTGCTCATAGGTTTAAATAAATTTCAATTTAAATATTCACAAACAGTTAGTTTTCAATTACAGCTTAGTTTTGCATCATGAGATCATTTCCCGGAAATGACCCGATGAGAGCTTTCAACCTTTCCTTGAGAACATTAGTGTTGGCTCATATTTTTCTTTCACATGTGTAAATAATTAACTCGTTTGGAAAAAGTATTTTTTATCAAATTCCTTACAAAGACACAGTTACGAAGACACAGTGTAAGCATCTTAAACTTAGAACCAAGAACGGCCTTTAATGATCATTCACCTTGTATACCAAAATCTGATTATTTTCTTTCTTATGTTTTATATGTAATAAAATTGCTATATTTGTTTTAAATAGGAAACAAAAGCAAAAAGATTTCCTACAGATAGTATTTATTGGATTTATTTTCCTTGTGTTACTCCTGTTCTATATTATGCTATGCGGTTTCGTTTTCTATCTATTCCACGTTATAAGACAAATTTTAGCGGCAATAGTACCTTTTTGTATTTACATGCAAAAGAATAAAGTTTGTTCACGTATATCATAGATGAACCTAGTTTTATGTATTCAGAAATTTGGAAATTATTTAAAATATTTAACTTCGCGCAATATGTGCCATACATTTCTTAAGTATAGTGTAACAGACTTATTGTGTTCTTAGAGGCAATCTAGATATAAATAACAAGTAAATACATGAACGAAAGGAAACAATTATCTTTTTTGTCAAAATGTGACGTGATTTTCGTAATTTTAACTATGTATAATGTCACTTTCATGGTGATCAATTGACCGAACACAAAGTGGTTAATGTATTTAGCCAGGAAAGCATATTGCATTTAAATGCAGAGCAGTAATAGTTTCAGTGCATCGTTTCTATACGGCCTCGATCATTTGTTTAAGAGACCAGCATCGTTGCCGCCCCAGAGTATGATATATGACATAACAGTCTTGCCGCTATACTAAAACAATAACATCGCATGGGTATCGGTAACATGCAATTCAGTTTTATATTTTTTCTTTCCTTAAGAAAGTTCTGTCTCGGAACCACGGTTACTTTTTAAGGTCCGTGTAAATGACCGAATTGTGATTTTTTTCTTCGTAAAACCCAAAACTGTGCCTCATAACACTAAATAACGTTTAGGAAAAATGATTAAAAATGTTTCAAAACTAGTAAAAAAAGCTGATAAATAACAGGTGCAGAAAAACGCAACTGTTATATATATGAATCAAGAAGGGAAAAACAGCACTGTTATATATTAATACAATCGGTATAACTCGGTATAGTTTGCTATACGCAAATTATGTAAGTGTTCAAGAAATAGGCGAAAATTAAATACAAAGGCAAAAATGAAAATTTTAAGGACATGATTTCATTTAAATAATATCAAACTTGTGAAAAAAGGATAAATATTTCAGAAAATAATGTTTTAAAGCCATATTAGTTGAAAAACATAAATAGCTTATTCAGAATATTTGCCGATAACGGCGCCATTTTGAAAATGCACCAAATTAAACATCAAATATTTGTAAATAACATCGTGAAATATCATAATATTTTACATGATACGATTAAATTACATTTTTTGTCTGTAAAATCAATTTCTATTTTGTCATTGAACAATGCATAATTTTTTAAAAAAAGCTCATGAAACTCGGACCTATTATCAAATATCAGCAGTAGATTATAACCTTGACACCGGGAATGAAAAAATCCTAATTTCACATCTATTCAATTGTTACTTTTTATAGTAAAAACTGATAATACAATGTAGCCAGGGTAAGTTTTTAGTATTGATTTATTGATTTAACAAAACATATCTTATAATTTGATTTTTGAATGGTGATGTACTATGCCAGATCACGGCCGGTAGATAACCCAATCACGTGACAATCACTTCTATTTGAAAGACCCTGGGTTGTTTGAGTTTATAATAAATGATTATAGATATCAATGTGATAAATATGACTATTTGTTATAATGACAAGTGAACTTTTCTCGACGTATATACATATATACAAGAAAAGTTCACTTGTCATTATAATAAATAATCATATTTATCACATTGATATCTATAATCATTTATTATAAACTCAAACAACCCAGGGTCTTTCAAATAGAAGTGATTGTATATTCATTTGTGTTCACTCGAATAAAATAAAAAAAAAATAGGGTTATATTTAATGACTCCGAGTAGTCCTATAATTCAAATATATTACTGGTATCTCTAAAGTGATATATGCAACTCATTTGTGACATTTTCCTTATTTTACATTAATTTACTTAATTGACACAACGTTTCTGTAATATTTAGTACAGATAAATTCAATAATTGAGTTTTAAGGAATTATGAACATATCGAATATTTTAGAATAATTGTGCTGTGTAAAATAAATCTGATTTTTAACTAATAAATATTTTATAAGGTAAAATGATAATAGAATCGCACTCAGACCCATTGAAGGCGGAAAGTTTAATTTAATTGCACAGATGTACAAATGTATGTTCGCAATATTTCTCTTAAACATTCGTTTGATCTTATTTATATAAATATCGTATAAACCACTTCAAAGCCGAAAACAATATCAAGACATAATCTAAATAAATAAAAAAAATGTAATGTTGCCTCTTGTTTTCTTACCAGATATGACTTGATTATTAGTGCTTCAGTTATTTCTTTTTTGCCTACATTGTATTAATGAAATATATTATATAATTTTCACACACGGTTTTTCATTGCTTACATATGTTCATATTTCTTTTATCAAATCATTTAAAGATCCTGTATGTTGTAATTTAGGATGCAATATACAATGAAGTGAAGTTTTATATATGTACTAAATAATTATTATTCTAAAAAAATTCCAAATAAGCAAGAATATGTTACATATGTACAGCAATACTTTATATACATTCTAATTAAACATAAGAATTAATGCATTCATTTTTAATGAACAGACTTGCTTAGAATGTATCGAAAATAAATTTCTAATTTCCTCCCTTTATTTACATGACATGTTACATTCGGTAATATCTTTACAACTAATGCTTTTTGAAACTTACAATATCATAAAACTCTTCATGTGAGAATCAGATTTATGATATAAAACCATAGAAATGTAAGAAATATAAAACATAATAAAGCAATAAGTAAACATATCAAAAAGAAGGCACAATATGAATACCGAATAAGCTTGCAAAACAATAGATCCTGATTAAAAGAGAAACCCTTTATATTTATCAATGCACAACACAAATCGATGAGATAGACTACGGAAAGTCATATTTAGAAAGTTTGAATGTGCATTGTAATGACTTTACAATTTCCAATGCAGTAGTCAATATCAGTTTTATCATATTTATATTTGCAATAAAGCAAGCGAACATAGATTTCTGTAATAAAATGATAAATTACCAGCTGAGGACAATTTTCTCATGGATTGCATTAATAATATTGACACAAATAATTGTGTAATAAAGAGATAGACAGCCATGATTTATTTGCGAAACGAGACGATGTAAGCAATATTTTACAGTTATATGAATAATAATAAACAATATAGTACATTGTGTTTTCAACATTACCATAATTCTATACAGTTCAAGCAATTTAAATGACTGTATAAAATCATTCACATTGTAGTTTACTTAAAAACATGAAACATATATTTGTGGTAACTTTGTGCTTATATCAAACTGAATGATAGAAACAAGGCAAAATTTGGATATGTAATTAAATATGCACAGTTTCAAATTTAAATGACTGTATGAATTTATTCAAGCTGTAGCTTACTTAATAACATAATACATATATATATATATATATTTGTAGTCAGTTTTTGCTTATATCAAATTGTTATCACAGAAACGTATTGTGATATGTGTATTTTAGGTATTTTATAGCTACTTACATGCTATCTTTATAACAAAAATAAAATATAAATTTAATAATTAATAATTTATGAGTAGGTCTGTTATTGAGTTTCGTATTTGATTCAAGGACCAAGAACAGAATTGAAATTCAATCCAACTGAAAGTTTTATGATAACAATAATTTCCGTTCGGTTTGAAAAGCACCCACATCTTTCTGAAATAACAAATTAAAATAGACGTTAAATTGATTTGGTATTGTTATGTCAAATTAGATTTAGTAAATCTATATTTAGTTTCATTTTTGTTGTGAGTTCAGATGTTGTTTATTGTTGGTTTTTAGATTTAAGAAAAAAAAGCCTGAATGTATCTTTCAGTCTATAAACATTACTATTATAAGTTTTATTTGACTTTTAAAGGAAAGTCAACGAAAACCTGACTCTGTCGGCTGTGATTCAAACCTATAATGAAATTATGTACAATTTACCTGTCTGTATATTGAGCCTTGTATTTACTTAAAATGAAAACGTGATAAATACATTTTAACTTTTGCTGAAGAATAAGTTGGAAATGTAATAATAATAACCGTCCACAGTTTCACACCATCGAATAGGTTAAAATACTGACAGATATTAAACTGAGTACCCCGGCCTACTCCTGCTGATATTTAATTTAATCTGAAATTCAACTGTCATATAATGACGGAAACATTTTGATACAATATGATGTCATTCAATGCAGTGTAGTTGACAATAAAACCACTTTAATTGAATTGTCAATCATAAATAACAATAATTTCTTACGTTTTATTCTTGCAATCTACTACTTGTATAATTATGTGTTTCATTTCGTGAATTTATTTGACATCCTCTTCTAGAAGAATGTGCATCTTACATTTGAAACAATTAAAAATGTCAGTAATTATAAAACGTGTTTGTATTTTATTGCTGCCTATTATTTTGTTTCTATATATCGGTTTAGAATGTATAACGCGTCACAGCTTTTTAAGCATAAAGTGCAATTTTGTGAGAGAATGAGCAATCAATTTTAACCATAAAATGTTATTTTATGTCCTATATATGTTCTAATCTGACTGAAGTAACGATAATAAAGTCAACATATAATGTATACACGTATACATGTATATGAAGTTTTAAATTAAAACATATAAGAATTGAATATAAAAAATATATATCTACATGGAAGTACTAAAACATTTTATCATATTTTCTTTTTCAATCTGCAAAAATTTATATGTTTTATTTCATAGCGTTTGAATGCATTACATATGTGTTCGTAACCGGATACATTAAATATGAACAGAATATATCTAAACCTAAACAGCAAAGTGTTACTTTAAACGAAAATAAAACACCAACATAACAGCAACAAATGATTATAAAGTAACTGCCTGTTGTTATAAATTGTTTTCAATAGAGTATACATGTGTTTGTTTGGCGTGAATATAATATATATCTCACAGAGACGTGATAAATTTGAATATTTCGATCGTAGATATTTTTCAAATATACAGAAGAAAAAAACACATTTCAGTTTTAATGTTTGCCTCTTATCTTAAACCAGCAGTACTATTCTCGACTAGTTTTATATAGACGCATGTAAACACAAGACGAAACATTTGGCGCAGCACAGTATGAGTGATATGTAGTGAGAGATACGGCAAATATTTTACTGG
This sequence comes from Ruditapes philippinarum, assembly GCF_026571515.1. NCBI lineage: Eukaryota > Metazoa > Mollusca > Bivalvia > Venerida > Veneridae > Ruditapes > Ruditapes philippinarum. The sequence continues at coordinate 229,087 of NW_026854192.1, read as the reverse complement.
AAAAAAATGATATCATTGGTTAGCATTAAACTATGTTAATATTTGTGGCAAGCGTGCGTATAGAATATCATTTTTTAGAAAGCCTGAAAGAAACCATTTAACAAACATATAGCAAGCATTCATAATATTATACATTATATTTAAACTTAAAACTATGTATATACCTCAATATTAATCTTTATCGCATTACTGTGCCGTGCATATATTTTGACGTGATGTCATTTGCGTTATATAAATATAGCGTTAAGTTGCGCTAAATGTTAAGTGTAAACATATTTTATTTATAATCATACACAGTACATAATAATCATTCATTCAAGATATACAATTTTAAAATGGATAAGAACGAAAGATATGAAATGTGATATACGTCTTCTCCGGCTCTACTTTGAATTTACAGCAAAGTGATAGCATCAATCTAATGAGACCAAATATTTCAATCCAAATAATATGATGGAAAAACTTAAGGATACATACATGTTCAAAAATATTTAATAAATGGTAAGATATGTTATAATCATAACGTTATCCTAGTACATTTAGGACTGGTTGCCTTCTCTTGGCTGATTCTGGAGATTACAAATTTAATGTGTTAGTCGACTGCATTATTCATAAATCATGTCTTTAAACTCTTGCTTAATGTGATCTATTTACGAACTTCAGAAAATATTATCTCATTTGCTTCAATTGATTTGGATTCCGTTCCAAACAAGATAATATCTAACGAAGGAGCTATAGTATTTGATATTGTATTGAACAGAATGTGTCTTCAAATTCATATTCAAATCGTTGAGCAGGTTGACATTGACAAAGGGAATATTGATCAATATTCTTAAAAAATAATGTTGATTGAGAGGGCTGCAATTTTTCCTGATATGAAATGGGAGCGTTATACTTTCGGCACGTCAATAAAAAATAGTTCTTTTCCAATCCAAACGTCTTTATTTTTGGTATGTGATAAATAAAATATCAAATTCGTGTTAGTTCATTACTGAATTTATTGCACTCGTTGAATAAAAAAACATTATGCGCGCCACAGGCTCGCATAATATCATTTTATCCAACTCGTTAAATAAATTCAGTATAAAAATAACACTCATTCAATAAATATCCTTTATTTCTTTAATTAACTTAATTTCAATTTGGAGAAATAAAAGTACAAGTTGACCATAAAACAAATATCGTAGACTGAACAACAATTTTAATTAAATTAACATGAGTGTTTGCGCTCTCTCATCTATTTGGTACATATGATTGGTGTTCTTATGACATGGCATAATGAAATTTTTCAGTCTGCAAAGTCTAAAATAAAGAGAAGAATACTTTTATGTGTGATCATGTATCCAACATATTGATCGAACATATTATTCTAGAAATACTTCACTGAATTATAAGTTTTCAATTTTTAAATATATTAAGGCACCAATATACAAATGTTAAAGAATTGTTATTTCATAAGAAATATGAGTCTATGGTATCAATTTAGAATGCATATCTATATAAAAGACATATGTAAAGCCATTACTTTACCAGCAACAATTATAGCGTGTCAATTCATGTGATATCCTGAAGGTAGAAGACGGAATATTGGAAATGCAAAAGTCAGCGGACTGGTTATATTTGAACAAACATAGTATTGCACTCATTCCTTATCCTTAGATATTCAATAAAGTATTTTTTCTTCGATGATGTATCATTTATAATGTATCACTGAACTGTTTAATATCATGAACTGTAAAGAAAAATCTTGAAACGGTTTAACTTAAGCCTGATTAAGTCTGTCAACGACAGATGTAGCGTAAAAGCATTCTATACACGCTCCGTCTAGAAGGCAGATGATGTGAACCATGTGTCAGTTCTTTTGAAGTTCCCAAGAAGACACATAAAGTACACTTAATTGACTGAAAAAAAAATGAAAAAAAAATGTAAGAAAATGATTTTCACAATTTCTATTTAAAAGTTGATCATTCATAACGTCAAACGTAAGCATCTGGCCCCGTGTTCACAAAGATTTAAGGATCAAGATCAGGATCAAATTAAAAAAACTAAAATATTCTCCATTATTTATCCTCATAGATTAGTTTTACAGTAATAACTTGATAAAACTCGACCTGAAATAGCATGTTTATGAAATTTTAGAATTAATGTATTGTTATTTTTACAAGATATGGGTATTTTACAGTTGATCCAAATTTTGATCTTGATCCTAAAATTGATCCTCATTTTGATCCGATTATTTTTGTATTTGTTTTGTTATTTGTAAATTTTATGCATAAATAGGTTGGTTTCTTTGCAAATAAGCAATTATTTATATTTCGAATATTTACCATTTAATTCAAGCATAATACGATCAGTTTTAGTTTTATAAAACAATGAAAATAAAATCAGGATCAACTGATCGTTTTTTTTGTGAACACGGGGCCACACACATGTGTACATTTTAAGAGATGATATGTCATTTGTTCAGATGATATAAATTACAAGTATCTGGCAGTTTTGAATTACTATTTCCATTCAAATTCACCAATATTTGTATACCTAAAAATACTCTTAGATACATTTATTATATCAAAAATTAGATTAACATACAGTTCATGAATTGTTCTAGTTTTTACACAATATGCTTGAATTAAAGTAAAATAAATTTCCTGTAGCAGGACGATATTTTAAAGTACATACAATATCCCGCCATTTTAAATCATACATTTTCTAATTCACGGAAACTAAACGTTTGTTTGTTTTGGTCACAATAAGGCGTCAATTAGGTCACTTAGTGTGTGATCTTTCGAATAGGCTCAATCAAACCGACCCTGCAACATTTTCAATTTTGTTGTGTTGAACTTTCTTTAGGGATTTTGTTTTTCTCTATTTCAAACACTAAGTGACCTGAATGTCATCTCGCAAACAACTTCAATGTCATTTAGAATTTTAACTGATATTATATTCGTGTGAAATACCAACTTGTATATTTAAGCCTCGTTGAATTTTAGTAGACTATTATGATCCTCGTTATATAACTGATTTCTTAATGTGCAGCAACTGCCTTCTCTTATTACACACATGTTTTTTTTGGTAAACGAACACATGTTTACAAGGCACCATGCGAATACCAGCCACGTCGAAGACTGGATAACGATTTAACATGTTCAAATAACATACAGGTTAAACTCTATCCTTGTTGAATAAATTTTTAAAATACAATCCTTTTTATAAATTTGCCTTTGTGCCCATACTTTGGCTTGAAATAAATGAAATTTGGGCATAAAATGTTTATGTAGTCGTGATTATTAGACTATTAGACATATTGCCCTATGTTAGAACAAACTGAAATTAAATCTTAAGTTGATTGAATTGATTGAATACAATGCACAATTATGCATGACATGACAAGAGCAATCCAAGACATCGAGGAATGTTCTGATTTTATAAATGATTGAATATACAAAACAACAAGTAAAAAATGGACAGTTAAGAGTAAGTTTATTATTTCCGGCTATTGTTCATAGCTAAATAAGTATAAAAATTCAATTTTCGTGATCATGTTATAGAACCTTAAAAACATTTTGTATATTAAGATACATGTTCTTCGAACCCTTTGTTTGGAAAAGTCTATTTTGTTTCAATTCTAATATACAAAATAAGATTAATGTTAAATTATTTGATGATTTATAGAATTTTAAAGTATATATTAATGTATCACTCAAAACATTTTAAGTAAAAAAATGCCTAATACGCATAATTCGATCTGTCTTACATCAAAACAAGAATAAAATACTAACATACCTAATATGTAAAAGGTTCTTTAAGACCATCTGATTCTTCTGCTAGTTGTTGTTCCGTATTAGGGAAAGACTTAAGAAAGAGTATGACACGTACAAAACTGCGGAATAAACTATTTTATATTGTTTGAGACTGTTTGAATCCGTATGTTTTTACTATAAGGGCTATTTTGCAGTTTTCTGAAAACGATTTATTTCTCTATTAATTTGTCTATGGTTCTATATTTCACAGTGCATTGCCCCTGAATATTTAGAAATAAGCGTTTAAAGGGACTCCACTGAAGTTTAAAAGCATAAAAACATAACATTCGAAATTCTTACATAAAGGAGATGGGGCACTTTAAACAGAAATATATGCAAAGATAGTTAAGAAATATACGTTAAAATAAATTGAAAATTGTATTTTTATGCTTTTCTAAGCCCGATTTGAGTGAAACGTTTAAACGTTTTTAATATCGGGTCTTTTTTTGCAATTTGAATAATTATTCTGGAAAAAAGAAGCGCGCGAATGATCTGAAATTATGCACAAATATTTGTGGCCTTAACCTTCATCAAATGGCACACTTATCTTATGTTATATAAAGTTTCAAGTTATAGTTTAAGTATATTTTATTCATTATCATACACAGTACATAATAATACAATCATTCAATATATACAATGTTGAAATGGATAAGAACGAAAGATATAAAATCTTATATAGTTCTTCTCCGACTCTATTTTAAATTAACAACAAAGTGATGGCATCAATCTACTGAGACAATGTGTATGAATTCATATAATATGTTAGAAAAAAAACTTAAGGATACATACATATTCAAACATATATAATAAATTGGGGAAATAGGTTATATTTATAACTTTATAAAATTAACTTTATGCTTTCCTAGCACATTAAGAACTGACTTGCTTTGGCTGGTTCTGGAGAATACAAATTTAATGTGAAAAAAACGACTGTGATAATGAGTACTAGATGTTTCAATAATCCATGTTTCGAACCTCTTACTTAGTTTGATATATTTATGAACTGCGGACAATATAATCTCATTTGCTTTAATTGATTTGGATTCCGTTCCGAACAAGATGATCTCTAATGAAGGAGCTATAATATTTGATACTGTATTAAACAGAATGCGTCTTATGTTATCAAATCTTTGACATTCATAAAAAGTGGTAGGTTGGCTCAATTTCACCACACTGACAAAGGGGCGAGTGAACAATATTCTTTAAAGATAAATGTTGATTGAGAGAGCTGGAATTTCTCCGTGTGAAGTACTTGATATTTCCTGTCACCGTAATAGAATAAAAATTGCTTTTGCAACTTCCTTGATATAGGAGAGACTTAAAGTTATTTAATGCGTTTGCATTTCTTACATTGAGTGGTAACTCATTCCATTCTTTTAATGTTGAAGGAACAAAAGAATTAGCGTGGAGACAAGTTCTTGTAGGAATAATTTGAAGATTTGTGGAATTACGAAGATTATACTGACTTGTTTCACCTACTGTATTAGGAACAAGATTACACAGATATTCAGGAGAGATCCCATTTACCATCTTAAAGAATAAAATTAATTTATGTTTACGACGGCGCTCAGCAAGACTTTCCCAATATATTTCGTGATAGAGCTCTGATATGGAAACAAGTTTAGTGCATCCACTTACAATTATTGCAGCCTCATGCTGTATCTTTTCAAGTTCTTCCTTTTCATAGTTTGAACCATTGTCCGAAACTACATCAGAATATTCTAAAACTGGCCGAATAAAAGCAAAATATATAACCTCCAATGATCTACGATCAAGCAAATACTTAAGACGTCTCGTAACATTTATTCGTGACCAAGCATGTTTTTAATGTAAGAAATATGTTCGATGCATCATCAGAAAGAAAACAGCCTAGATGTTTGTGAGTTTCAACCACGGGAATGCTTACATTAGACATAGACAATGGAGGATGGTATGGTTTATTCATCTTTTTAGAAATTACCATTGACTCAGATTTATTAGGATTGAATAGCACAAGCCAATTGTTAGGGCAGTTTGATATCTTTTCAATATCCAATCGTATTTGAGTTGTTGTTTCTACTGGAGAATTTACAATCATATACATATACATATACAATCAAACTTGTATCATCTGCAAAAAGATTAATTTGTCAGTTAATATCTGTATCAATATCATTTATAAAGATAAGGAACAAGAGTGGTCCTACAATAGATCCCTGTGGGTCTCCGGCCTCTATATTGATCTGAAGTACTTCCAGGTAAAACCACACGCTGCTGTCTATCAATGAGGTAACTAGAAAACCATTTAAAAGATTTCCTCTTATTCCTGCATGATGAAGTTTAGAAAGAAGAAGCCCCTTATGCCACACCTTATCAAAACATTCACTTATATCAAAAAAATACAACTCTTACTTCAAGGCCTTCATCTAAAGCTTTAGTAAAAGTATCATACAAAATACAAGCTGATTTACTGTAGAATCGCCTGGAATAAAACCGGATTGAAAAACTTTGAACGATTAAGGAAATTGAATACATGCTTAAATATGATTCGTTCAAAAACCTTTTCTATTGTTGATAACAAGGATACAGGCCTGTAATTTGACCCAAGTGAATGATCTCCTTTTTATAAACTGCACATACATTAGCAAGCTTTGAATACGAACGTCTTTCCTAAACAAACATGTCAATTTTCTTTGTAAATTTCTTTTCATGTTAACTGATATGTAATGGTAAACAATATAAACGCTCTGCAATAATGTTATCACTATTTTTATGTAAATGGTCTCGACATTTATTACTTTCATAGTTCTGTAGAAATATTACGTCCACAATAAGGATTAAAAATGAATAGTTAAACGTATATTCAGATTTATATTAAGATATGAATATTTTTAAAGTCTGCAGCTTTTATTATTTTACATCGTAATTGACAATGTGGTTTATAAACGTTTATGCTTCTCTCTATATCATAAACATAACATGTTATTAAATTATGCATGATAGTCTAGAAGAAATAAACTTTGATGTAACATCGTAAATGAATTAAAATATACGTTTCCATACCGACCCTGTCTTTTTTGGAGTCCTTATGCTCTTGAATGTCTTTGAATCATCACTGCATGCCATTTTCGTCCATAATATAACCAAGCTTCAAATGTAAACGTAAACTGCTGATAAACATGTATCTGATTTCAAACAAAACTTAGTTTCGTCTTGTTTTTTCTAAACTTTTTCTTATTGCAGGGTATCATATCGATACATCTACATATGCATCGCTTTCTTACGTGTCTTTGTTTGTTTCATGTTACGCCTTTTCCCAACAGTATTTCAGTCGTATAGGCGGGTAGTTTCCTAACCATCGTTCCTGGAGAGTTATACCAGTACTAGACTACCTTCCTCCGTGCTAAACTACCAAAGCATCTCCCGGGAATCGAACCCACACCAGAGAGGTAACTGACTCTAACCCCTCGACCACGGAGGCGGTCTTCTTACGTGTCTAAAATGTAGTTATGTCTTGTAAACATTAAAAAATGTTTGCTTTATGCGATTATTCAGATATGAAAATTGGTAGATTTACCAATATAAATCGCTTCTTTTAACAGTGATTGCGAAGATTGCATGACTTAGAATTCTACAGTTAACAAAAGAGAATAAGCAAATATGTTTTGTAATTTTTATTAACTTTCTCAAAGGAATACTGGGCAGATATTTAAACATATAAAATAGCTCATTCACCATATGTGTGCTTACCAACTGCTACTAAACATGCACATCAACTGGACAGCCCAAAAAAGATTTAAACCAAACCAAACCAGAATTGGTCTCTGAAACGAACATTCAAACATAATAATCATTTTTGTGTCGCCTCTACGGAGTAGTGGCGTAATATAGGGATCACTTCTCCGTCGTCTGTCTGTCCGTCTGTCTGTCTGTCTGTCCGTCCGTCACAAAACTTGTCCGGACTACTCCTCATAAACTACTGGTGCAATTTCATCCAAACTTTACAGGAATGATCAGTACCAAGTCTAGTTGTGCATATTGTCAGCATTTTCCGGTTCAATGATTTTTGTCAGAGTTATGGCCCTTTAATAATTTTTAATTTTAAAGTTTGTCCGGACTACTTCTCTTATACCACTAATGCAATTTCAATGAAACTTTACAGGATTGATCTGTAGCTCAAGTCCTTGCGCATATTGCACAGGTTTTCCGGTTGAATGTTGAATTCTGCTTAAGCCGGTGCTAGGGGGCGTGGACGGTAACTTGCACTTTCCAGTACCGTCCATGAACAGGCTCAATCAAACCGAGCCTGCAACATTTTCAATTTTGCCGTGTTGGGCTTTCTTTAGGGATTCTGTATTTATCTATTTTACAGGATTGATCTGTAGCTCAAGTCCTTGCGCATATTGCACAGGTTTTCCGGTTGAATGATTTTTGGCCGAGTTATGGCCCTTTGATAAAAAGGTGTTTTTTTTCTGTGTGTTGCCAGATACGCAAAAGCTTGTCCGGTCTACTCCTCATAAACTACTGGTGCAATTTTATCCAAACTTTACAGGAATAATCAGTGCCAAGTCTAGTTGTGCACTGTCCGTCTGACTGTCCGTCTGTCACAAAATTTGTCCCAACATGAAATTGGCCATCATGAGGCGGCACATGTGATTACTGATCGCTCTTGTTCAAAGTTTCAAAATCAATACAAATGTTATCGGCAGCAATTCACATATTTGAAGACCTAAGCGTTTTTAGAAATTAGTCGGACAAGCTTCTGAGGTCAGTACAAGTGCCGGATTAGCTATTAGTTGTAAAGGTCAAAATATTTGACCTTATGACCTTAGAATTGTAAGGTTCATCTACAAGCCATGACCAATGTTAACATTCAACACAAAATTTACGACTGTGTATAAATGGTTTCTGCACAATTTTAGAAGAAATTAAAAACAATATGTAGTCGTAGCCACGGTAAAATAAAGAGAAATAAAGAATCCCTATAGAAAGCCCATCAAAACAAAATTGGAATTGTTGCAGGCTCGGTTTGATTGAGCCTGTTCATGGACGGTAATGGAAAGTGCAAGTTACCGTCAACGTCCAATAGCACCGGCTTAAGCAGAATTCAACATTTAATCATGGCAATGGTGAAATTGTGAATTTAGAAACATCCGCAGATGTGTTCATACGGCGGTTATCACGGAACCTTCAATGTGACACTTTCGTGTCATTCCATGAAAAGCGGCGTATGGTCCCCAAGTAAAAGAATGTGTGTGCTCTAAACGAGGAAACAATGGGCGGAACTAAATAAAATGGAATTTTAATCAGAGGATATGAAGCCTGCATATCACAGATATGACCTCAAAAGACAAATTTAAAAAGCAGGCAACATATCCTAAGGGTGATTAAACACTATTCAAGTAGGAATATTGGAACTACCCAACTAGAAAAACGCCAAGCAGTAAAAACTAAAAGTACTACAAACACAACAATAATGGTGACATTGACTTTTGAGCGGATGACCCGTAGTCATTTTCTTTGACCTTTTCCCACAACAAATCTTACGATTATAGTCACAAACGCTTTTTAGTTATTTTTTTAACAACATTGTTCTACGGACTGACAGATGAACCGAGGTACACTCAGCATGGCCTTTTATGCAGGCAAACTTATGAAAGGACTCTAGGAAAAGAGTAAGCACGTTGTTTTTGTGCGCTTTTTCAAATGGAAACTTGCATTTGGTGTTAGTTAAAACAATAGCAGAGCCAGCATAATAAAATAAATTAAAATAAAACTGTTAATAATTTATCATATCAATACTTTGATGCATTTTTGATGACGCATCATTATAAATTTAATATTTTGACGAAATTGGTATAACATGATAAATGCCAGATGTACTGTTCCCTAAAGATAAATTATTTTAACGTTACATTATACATGTATTTAAAGACGAGCATATTATTTGTTATGAAATATTATTAAAAACTTGCCTTCTTTAATAACTTACAATAATAAATTTCCTTTTTCACATTAAAAAAAGTTGGTTTAAGAATACCGGCATAACTAAAATGCTTATAAAATGCTAAAGCCCTCCGTGTTCTTCAGTCTTTGTTGTCTCATACTGTTTTGGTGACACTTTTGTTGTGTCCCTTGTTGTTTTCTCTTCTGGGTCAGTATGCAATTCTCTTTAATTTTGTTGTGATTGATGCTTCCGAGGGATCACTTTGTTTACAGATTTTGTTTCTTCCTTTTAGCCTTTAGTTTTTTTTTCACAATTTTGCCCCTCCCTTCCCGACATCTTGAATCTCCTTCCTCTATGCCCTTTACTTTGTGGGCATATTAATCAATCAATTATTTGTCTTCTTTATTTTCTTTGTCGGTTACTTTTATTTCTTGTTAAGTATCATTTAAGTGATTATCCTGTCCGTGTTACGCCTTGTGCCCTGTCCTGTTTTTTGTTTGGGGCCCTCCTGGGTTCCTTGGCTAGGTCGTGTGGGGGTTACGCTCAATGAACGCCGCTTTTCCTTGTTGATCTTGTTTATCATATTTTTACGTAGAGTCACCTTAGCTTTATTCGGCTGCAAAGCATCCGAGTCTTATATGAATTTGAATAAGACGCATTATTTACTGCGGAATGACACGCTATATTTAGCGAGTCGTCAATAACAATAAAAGTACATTTAAACATTCACATACAGAAGCTTTTACACTTCATGACCGATTTCAATTTTCTGGCTTTGTTCAAAGCATTTTATTTAGTATTACATACTCTTAAAATGGAAAGACAATGTTTTCTGATCTCCGTATACAAAACAATGGACTGTACAACTGTCAGTAGTTTTCAAAAATTTAATATGTGAAACCAGCAGCGTAAACACGTTGTCTCCACCTAAAGGAAACTGTTTTGCATTTAAACAAAACGCATCGATGTAAGAGCTGTTGCATTGCACTGTCATAAATCAACTGAATTTTTATCGTTTTATCTGGATGTTTTATCGTTTGTCATTTGATTATTTAAAGTTTATATATAGCTTGATTGGTATATAATTTACTAACGTTCCAATGATTTATATACCATTTCGAGCATTACGAGCAACACTATCTACACATAAGTAAGACACGTGGTATCGGATTCCTGGCACATTACGACATTGACGGAAGCAAACCCGTCCAACCGAACGAGAACACCTGGCACGGACGTAATGGAATTTTCGTGCCGTTACGCATCCACTTTAATTTCAACAACTGCGCAGATCTAAAAAGATTTGTACTTAGGTAGCATTTTTTTCGGATCTTCTAAAGGTAGTCAATGCACAGATGACCATTCCTTCATTTTACGCGTGCGTAAAACTTTGCTTGTCTTTACAGGACATTACATATGATTACAGGTGTATGATGGGTATATGTATAGTGATTTTTTCTTGACAATCCTTCCGATATGTATAATAATAACAATTGTACTACGAATATAATAGTGAATGAGTTATTTGATGATTTACATTTTACAGGATATTACATATGATTCTGCAGGTGTATGATGTGTATATGTATAGTGATTTTTATTCTTGACAATCCTTCCCATATTATAATAAATGTACTACGATCAGGAAAGTGGTCAATTATTTATTTGATGATTTACATTTTACTTACGCATATTTTGTAGTTTAGAAGGTAACGCTTAATTTTACTTAATTTGCTGAAATTCAATGGATAGTGTTTCCCTTGGACCAAACATGATTAACTCAACATTTATCGGTAGACGACAATTATGTCGTCATATGGCCGGAGTGAAATTGAACAGTATTGTATCATTATTCAGTTATGCAAACATTAATTCCATATATGACGCCTGATACGATAAAACAAGTGATATATTCTTCATTTTCAGATATAGGTAATGCAGATATGCATTAATAAAGTGCTAGAGTATCATAAACGCCCATCTAAAACCCATAAAATATCAATATCATAGCGTGAATAAACCATTTAAACGCTATATAAAGTCTTAAACAAAAGCCAATATAAGGAGAAATAATGTATGTAAAAAATCATGACATCGTCTGCTCGGGTGTTTATTTATTTAGAAATTTTTAAATAAAAAATTAATGAAAGCATTCTGATGAAATCAAATCAATACTGTGAATAAATTGACAAAAGACAGGGTTTTTTTTTAAATTTCAAATATTAATCATATTCCACATTTGAGCTTTATGATGAATCATGTCTATTTGCTTTTTTATTGGCGGATTATTTAATTACTAAAACAAATGACTGCACTCTTCATGGTTATTCGTTGTATAAAATCTTTATTTCCTAAATGGTCTTCAAACCTATTAAACGATTCATACAAAACGAGGCAATGAAGCAATAACAAACCTACACAGATTAACATACAGTATAGTATAAAGTATAAGAGCTTGCTCATGTCTCAACAGTGCAGTAAAATTTTGTTGTTGTTCATTTAAAACGACCAAATGTGGAAGAATAATTTAATTGCTATATTTTATTACAAAATTTGCCATAACATTTAATACGTTTAAAACTTAAAAGTGTATAAAACAAATTAAATATCTGTCAGATCTGCAAGCTGAATATCTGTTTAAACCACCTACTTCCTCAAATAGTATAATACTTCCACAAATGGCACCACACTCATGCTTATCCAAAACGTTTGCGAAACTGTAATGAAAAACAAAGTATGAATACTAACGCTAGATATACAAAAATGATAAAAATATGGCAGTCATATAAAGGATTTCTTTAAATATGTATTATTGAAAGAAATAAAAATAATGATCAAATAGTCATTTACTTTAATTTAAAAATACAGACAAAGTCAACAAATTTGAAGAGTTTCAAGAAAAATTGTGTCTCTTAAAAACATATTTTCTGATATAATGACAGTAACATATAATTAGTATGCGATGTGATTTCGGCATTCATTTAACAAATGATACTTAAAATAATAATTAAAGGGATCAATTATACATAATATCTAAATACCTAATTCATTAAATGCAATTAATCAGAAATAAATATAAGTAAAATTTCTACTTACATTGATCATTTCGCAGTGGAAATTGAGATTTTTAGATGTAAATGTTTGTATATATTACTTAAATATCTTACAAATTTCCATAAAAATTCAAAGGAATTCTACAGTTCAATATAGTTATACAGCCATTAAGAAAAAAATTGTTTTCTCCCAGAATTTTATTTAAAATTCTGTAATGTTTGTACAAATTTTTGATGTATAAAAAGGATGTAATTCATATTAAGCTCTGGACAGAAAGTTCGTATATATTGGTTCACTCTAAGTCACCTATCATAAAATTTAGAAACCACTTTTAAAATAATTAATTAGTAACTAAAAATTTCACAAAGTTTATGAAGAGGTTTGTTGCTTATTTTTTAAATCACATATGACTTGTTTTTTCTTCCTACACTATTTTCTACATCACATACAAAACTTAAGGATTACAAATCTATGTTAATACAAGACAAAAGAAGCTTTATATATGATTCAGAGAATAAAATAGTTATAAGATAGATATTTATACATCATATTATTGTCACTCTTAAAACATGTTCGCATAAATTAATATAGACGAAGGTAAAAGATTTTATAATTATAATGATTTATAATTTTAACTTTAGCTGAAATTATGATTCCTCCAGACAACGATAATACCAAATAAAAAAATTAGTAAAATATCTTTTACGAAATAGTTTTCAAACACATTGCAATTGATATAATATGAAGAAATTAGTTTCTTGAAATTAAAAACTGATCAGAAAAAAGTTTCAACATATCTATTTTCCATTTAATTTCTTCATTTTGGTTAAGAAAATGCTGTTCAATTTTTATAACAATTTGTTTGTAGTTTTAAGCCTTCAAGCCAGAAATATTCTTAGTTGGGTGGATCGTAGTCAGACAATTAAAGTATTAACAAGAGTAAGGCGTAGACAGTATTTTTAATGATGTTCGTCAATTTCCTTTTGTTATGAAATTTAAATAACATTTGCCAAATGTTATGCTATTTTATATGTTAACCTCTTTCATTCTTTACACTTTAAATGTCACCAACAAAATAGGGATAATGATAAAGAATATTTAAATATCATACGAGGGGTGATCAAGAATTACGTAGACTGGCTCAATATCTCATTTATTGTTTGACAAACGTACATAAAACTTATATCACATGAAAGTAAGTTTTATCAACAAACAACATGCAATTTTGTTTTACAATATGTTTACATAATTCGGATAACAAACCATGAAAATGCGTCACTATCGCGGTACCAGCCCACGTCGTCAAAAAACTCTTGACGTCAGCGACGTCGCAGCGTCGTGAGTGTTTAAGGAAAAGGTCAACTGGCACATGACATTCACTCTTTTTCAAAGTACGAGCCAGAACATGCAATGCAACGTCCATGCCTCTTAGGCCACTGAGAGAAGAATATATTCCTGTAATACTCTGCTGGATACTGACGTATTAGGGTGTTTATGCTGATTGTATCTCCTCCAAATTCTCAAAGCGCTGGCCCTTCAGCTGGCGTGTCAAATCTGGGAACACTGAGAAATCAAACGGAGCAAGGTCCGGGAAATATGGGGGATGAGGCAGGAGTTCAAATCCTATGACACCTGAGCTGTGTGGAGGCTGCCGTATACGACGATGCATTATCGTGATGCAATATAAATCGCTCCCTCTTCTTCCTCAGCGCCCGGATGAGATCTCGATTCAGCACCTGTTAAGTTGTGTATTTTATTCTGATGCATGTTCTGTATTATTTTGTTAAATAAAATTATATCCATTTAATTAAAGAAATCATGGGAGAAATAGTTTTAAAGGATTAAATTAATTGATAGTATTATTTCAAAATAAATCTTATAAATAAAACGGTTACAATACGGATACATGTAACTATTATTGTCATTATTGTTCGGGATCATTGATGCCAGCTCTATTAAGTGTTGAGAAATGAGTACCGCTCAAGCCGGTTCTAGGCGGCGTGAGGGATGTTGCACATATTCATTATCCCTCATGTACAGACTCAGTCAAACCGAGTCTGCAATTCTCTTGTAATTTTGTTGTAATTAATGCTGCCGAGGGATCACTTTGTTTCCAGATTTTTATACTTCACAACAGCAAGTGTCAAGTGCTGTGTGGCAGCTGTAAAAAGTTGCCCCGTACTTCACTTCAGTGTTGTTATATATTTTTTCTGGTCCTTCGGGATGATTGATGCCAGCACTTTTAAGTGTTGAGAATTGAGTACCGCACAAGCCGGTGCTGGGGGCGTGAGGGATGTTGCACATATTCATTATCCCTCATGTACAGACTCAATCAAACCGAGTCTGCAATTCTCTTGTAATTTTGTTGTAATTAATGCTTCCGAGGGATCACTTTGTTTCCAGATTTTAATTGATGTATAAATATAGTGAACATTATATATTACCTTCGAACATCATGTACATCTGTTTTCCGGCAGCTCGTCCTACACGGGCTTTCATTGGAGGTGGCGACCCTGCTTGCCTCCAAACAGCAGACTGTGCCTTGGTTTCTGGATCGCTCAGGTATAACCAGGTCTCATCAGTCGTGGTCACATAGTTCAGGAAGTCGGGGTTCGATCTGAAGCGTCGGAGAAATCGCCGGGACTCCTGCACTCGTTTATTCATTTCCACATCTGTCAAGAGGCGAGGGACCCACCGGGCATGAACGTGCAAGGTTTCAAATGTTTATACTTGATAAGCAAATATTAAGGTATTTTGTAAAATTATTTAAGTTTTTGATACATTGTTTATAAATTTGAATTACGCAGCATGTTTGATACAAATGTGTATCCGTGTATTTTATTGTTTATAACAATACGTGCGAAATCATAAATTAGCGCGGAAAACTTGAATATTTTTATATTCGAAACTGAATAGGTTGTAGAGTGATTAAAAAAAAAAAAAACATAAGTTAATGCACATAAAATACCTTTCGCATGTTTAATTTCTTGGTGATAATTGTGTGCGTGGTTCCATAGCTCATCCCAGTTACTTCTGATATCTCTCGAACGGTCACTCTTGCGTCCTCCTTGATAATATCTTCAATTGACGTCACATCTGACGGCTAGACGCTCGACCTTCTTCCACGCCCATCATCATCTTCAAGTGACTTCCACCCTTCAGAGAATCGCCGGAACCACTTAAAAACGAGTGCTCGAGAAACAGCATTCTCTCCTCTGGTCATCTGCAGCTTTTTATGTGTCTGTAGGCGTTTCACCTAATTCCATGCAGAACTTTATGTTGGCACGCAATTCAAGGCGTTCTTGTGATGTCATTTATAACGTAGCTGCGTAACGGACTACTATGGTTTAAACGTTGTTTATTTTCCTTATCTAAAGTCAAATGACGTCAAATTTTTATGCGACGTCATACAAACGTCCGAAAACATATTCCCGCATTTTTCTGTTATTTTGATATGTGATAGTATGTTTTATTTAATGCAATAATTTTGACTAGTTAAAACTGTTAAGTTATAGCGATTCCAGGCGTGCATCGATTATTTGTTCAAAAAGACATATAATGTAATGAACTTACACGAATTTAATATTCTATTTATCACATACCAAAAATAAAGACCATTTTAAGTGAAATAAGAGTCATTTTTCATCGACGCGCCTTTAGTATAACGCTAACATTTAGCGCGTCTTTACACTATGTTTGTATAACGCTAATAACGTCACGTCAAAATATATGCACGGCCGTGCAATACCATATTTACGGAGTCGCAAAATCGGCACGGGTGTGTGATAAATTCGAAATCTAAACGATGTCGTGGTGCTATATCTGTCAATCAAGCGTATAGGGGCCCGACGAAAATGAATTTTCTGTACATGATCTGGATACATGAGTTTACGGTATCAGCGGGTATGCTACAAATGAATATTTTTAAATAGGGACTTGAAGCGGAGGTGTTCCTTATAACTGACTAAAACGCTTTATCTGAGTTTGAATGTGAAGACTACTGCATTTGAATGTAACATGTATAATGTTAGCCTGACGATACCAACAGTGTGACAACTGGTAGGTTGTATTAATTTATCACATAGTAAACACTGTTAGTGTATATTAACCTATGTTAGAAAATTGTGCCCTCACAAATGTTCCTGGCTCAAGGGTTATCTATTTATTTAACGCATATCGTCAGAAAAACACCTTCAAATGTTTACTTTTATTAATCAGATTTGTAATAGAAAAGACAGGAATTGTCAAAACTCTAGGTTTGCCGCCAATTATAATCTCTAAATCATTTAACATAAGGTATTGTCTTGCATTTATACATAAACCAACAACAAATATGCCCTTGGTAACTAGGGACGCTAGATCACGAAATAAATTTAACAGTTTTGTTGCCGTAACATAGGAAAAGTAACAAATAGTAACGAGCATTTACCTTTTATATATATATATAGTACGTAAATAAAGACGTTGAAACTTTAGCGTGACAAGGTGCATATTATAATACTTTCGGAAATAGGTCTGTTTAAGTTTGGATGTAATCCGTTCATTCTATCCCGACACTATTTCATCTTCAAAAATATTCATCACTGCTATATATAAGTAAGTTTTATAATTATAATTATAAATTTGTATAGTGTTGCGTTTACTATAAAGATTGGATCACTTTCGGAAAGCTAAAATACCTACGACTGTGTTTATGACATCAATTGCAGTTTGTAAATGACATCATTTCAACAATTACTAAACAAGAAAAAGTGCTTTTCCTGTTCTGCATTTATCCGACAAGATATACGTTATTCTATAAAAAGATATAAATATTGCTTTAAGACCTTGCAAGAATCAACAAAAATATAAAACGAATGAAATAATGTTTATTTAAGAGATGAACACGCTAGACCCGACCGAGACAGCGATTTGCACTTATAAATGTTGTTATCACAGTCTTTGTGCAATTTTCAATTTTCAGAATGTATGATTATAAGTAAGATCGACAAAAACATATAATTGGTTATGTTGTTAAAATATTTGATATGTACGATAAGAGTTCATAAGACATGCAATGAAACCATTATTTAGTCTACGATTTAGAAACGTTGAGTTTAACTAAGTACCAACACTGTAAATGTCAAATGAGGACATTTCATCTTAACTGGTGGTAGAACATAAGAAAAGCCACTAACGTTCCGAAAGCTAACACAGAAAGCACAAATTCCCTGGCGAGACCAAGCCACAACACAACGAAATACGTACGCTTTTAAATATTGTATTTAATTTGGCAGATACAAAGCATTATTGTTGTCCTAAGAAATATGTACTTTTTTACAAACCGCGTGTTTTACAAAACGCCGGTATTAATTTTAAACTTAAGATCTAAACGATTTGTGTATATTCCTTTACTGTGATACCAAATATTCACCAACTTGTATTCTGTATGAATTGAAAACATTGTTTAATATGTATTGCTTATTGTTCCCCTAAATGTTTTTAAGTTTTATGTTTTCATGTTTCTTTCCTGTGATATATAGAAACCTAATAAAGAAACCAGTTACTGAAAACATATACATCAAACAGAACTTTATCACAGTATTATAACATACATGGCTTTTAGTGTGACGTAATGAACACAGCGGCGGGAGTTTCTAAATTGACCTTTTCACCATATTCATTTGTAAATTCTGCATAAATCAGTGCTAGGAGGTGAGGACGGTAGCTTGCTCTTTCTGGTACTGTCTATGAAATAATGGTATTAAATTGAGCTTGCAACATTTACGCTTTACATTTTTAATTTTGCCGTTTTGGGCATTCTTTAGCGTTTCCGATTTATTCTCCTTTATGACATTAATTCCGAAAAACACAATTGTAGTTTTTAACGCAAAGGTCATAATTTTGTTCTGTTTTTATGAGAAAATGTCAATCCACTTGTGAATTGTATTGAAATTCTTTGATGCGCACAATAGCACAATAAATCGTCAGCAGAAACTTAAAAAATACAGCTAATTATCATATAACGAGTCAATCAAGGTCAATCAAGCAGTTAGCTCAATGATTGTGGTAGCTTCATCACGACCGGCTTTAAAAAAAACATTGTCTATGCCGATAGAAAAAAAAGAGTACAGGATACAGACTTTTAAATATATATAGACATATCTGGTTTAAGGTTTAAGTTATTCCTGATGTAGTATGTCAGCTACAGATATAAAGCAATGTAGACAAACCTCGATACTTACGTAAATCGTCTGAAGCACACGCTAGTGGTTTTGAAGTACATCAACATATAATAATCTACATGTCATAAGCACTCACGTCAACCTATCTAAAACTAGTTTCATCTTTGTAATTTTTTACTGTTGCATCTTATAGGTGGTGTTTATTCCATAGTTCACCAGCTTTATAAAATAATTGCTATATTTTACAATTCTAAATTATAGAGAGCAAGTGGAAATGCGTACAAATAACAAGAGCACCGCTAGGCGGAGCATTATATGCCCGAAAGTGTTTTTTTTTCTTTTCTAAGGATGAAGCATTTGTAAGACATTACATAAATTAAATAAAGTATTACCTCCTTCAAATAGCAATCCTCCTATAAAGTTTGAATATTGTGGGCCAAATGGAACTTCAGTTATGCTCTGGAAACTGTTTTTAGTTTTGAGGTAATAGCTACCTTGAACTTTGACCGTGTGACCCCAAAATCAATAGGGGTCTTCTACCCAATATGGACAATCATCCTATGAAGTTTCAACACTATGGGCCAATTAGAAAGTAAGTTATGTTCTGGAAACTTTTTTCAGTTTTAAAGTAATAGTGACCTTGACCTTTGACATTGTGACCCCAAAATCAATAGGGGTCTTCTACCCAATATGGACAATCATCCTCTTAAGTTTGAATATTGTGGGACAAATAGACCTTAAGTTATGCTCCGGAAACTGTTTTCAGTTTTAAAGTAATAGTGACATTGACCTTTGACCTTGTGACCCCAAAATCAATAGGGGTCTCCTACCCAATATGGACAATCATCCTATGAAGTTTTGAACACTGTCAGCCAAATGGAACTTAAGTTATGTTCTGGAAACTGTTTTCAGTTTTAAAGTAAAATGACCTTGACCATTGACCTTGTGACCCCAAAATCAATAGGGGTCTTCTACCTAATATGGACAATCATTCTATGAAGTTTGAACACTGTGGGCCAAATGGAACTTCCGTTATGCTCCGGAAACTATTTTCAGTTCAAAAGTAATAGTGACCTTGACCTTTGACCTTGTTTCCCCAAAATCAATAAGGTTCTCCTACTCAATATGGACAATCATCCTATGAAGTTTGAACACTGTGGGCTAAATGAAACTTAAGTTATGCTCCTGAAACTGTTTTTAGTTTCAAGGTAATAGTGACCTTGACCTTTGACCTTGTGACCCCAAAATCAATAGGGGTCTTCTACCTAATATGGACAATCATCCTATGAAGTTTGAACACTGTGGGCCAAATGGAACTTAAGTTATGCTCCGGAAACTGTTTTCAGTTTTAAGGTCATAGTGACCTTGACCTTTGACCTTGTGACCCCAAAATCAATAGGGGTCTTCTACTCAATATGGACAATCATCCTATGAAGTTTGAATGTTGTGGGCCAAATGGAACTTAAGTTATGCTCCGGAAACCAAATTGCTAACGGACGGACGGACAGACGGACGGACGGATAGACAGACGGACGGACGGACGGACGGACGGACGCCCGGGGGTATAACATAATATGCCCGAAATTCTTTCGGGCATATAAAAAGGGACTACAGTTTATTTTATTATTTAGTGACAATATTCCATACCGAACTTCCGTAAACTAGCTGGATAACGTCCTCACATTAAAATCATTGTCGCTGGAAAGAGGCTAACCCACAGATATACTTTAGTAATTGTATTAGAGTTATGACAGCAAAATATATTGCTTATTATATAAAAAAGATATTTCTTGTTGCATTCCATACCATGTTATTTAAATAGAAGTTGAAGCAAACTATTGAGACTGAACTATACTGAGTTATATTTTTCAATGTAGAAGATCGTGCAAGATAAACTATGTATATTCGACTTCATTAATCGATACGAAATCAAAGTTTCTTACACTAGAAATTCTACAACAACGTGCTTTTAGATTTAAGTTAATTTTATTTAATCTTTCATGAGGCCTGCCACCCAAATATTAACCTTCTTTTGTTTCAATACAAGCTTCACAGATATATCATTATTGTTAATGTTTCTGTTATCTGTTGTATTCTATAAAAACGTATTGGTGTACATAGAGTTTTCAAAAAGATCGTTGTGATTATTCATATTTTCTTTTCAGAAAAGGTAATTTTTGCACACAAAAAATACTTTGTGTACATACGCCAGATATTTCTTAAAGACGAACGGCAAATTATATGGCAATCAGAGACATATTTTGAAACAGAATTGTTACAAAATAATATGTTTCATATATGTATAACATCTCTTGTAAAATTGTACGAGAATGGGCGTAATCTTCTTCGTATTTTGGAAGATATCTATATGGTAACATATGACAGTTAAAGAAGTTCATTGTCGTACAAACTTCTTCATGTTTGTGTAAATGAGATAAATAACATATTTTAACGTGATCAAGTACATATATTTTCTGTAAAGCAATTTAATGACGAATAGAAATCTAACCTCAAAAAGAACTAAAGAGTGCCTACACTTCCAACAGTTTCCAGTTAAATAAAAATAACTATCTATTATATAAGTAATGTAAATTATCTGATAATTAGGTGTATTATATAAATAACACATGGGTTAGCGGGTAGCAGTAAAAATATCAATCCGAGGACTGTTACCCGAGGCGTTAGTCGAGGGAAACAGTATTTTTACTAGGAATAATATTTTTATCATTACCCCTCACTTCTCACTTTTTTCGTAATGTTAATTTCCCATAGGCCTCTGGGAGTTATTCTTACTGTTAATGCAAGTGTACCACTTGACTAAGAATTTTGTACTGTTACATTGGTAACAGTATCTTTTAACAGAACAGAAAAAATGGTCACGTGGTCTATTTCTAAATAAAATGGCCGTCATTTCTTTCTCGATTTATTCTTATTTTCAAAGTTCTTAACGATTGATATTACCAGAGTAACTATTACACCCTTACAATTTAGTTGTTTGCACCCTGAAGTGCTTTTCGTGTATAAAATATCTTTTTTGTTGAATAGTCAAAAAGTAAACATCGTTTTCAACGGAAGAGGTTGCAACGTGAATTATGTGTCAAACTGGAACATGCAGACGATTAAAGCATGCAACAAAGGATTATTTAACCATTTGAATCAGTGAAACGTCACAGATATGGTGGACTGACATAGGATATCATCGTTATTTTGTAAATGCACTTTGTCAGAATATTCTGAACGCAGAAGATCAGATTTCACAGATCATAACCGAATAAATGGGTAAGTGTTTTGTTTTTTAAATAAAACACAGCTTATTGTATGTTCATGACTGGTAGATATCGTCACTTGCTTAACGAAGAAAAGAAAAAAAATGAAGTAGGCCTACAGTACGCTCAAAGCTTAAAAGATAACGACAGTTTAGTTATTGTTACTCTTGGTTTATTTTTGATCCAGTTAGATTTAGTTGACAATTTCAGATCATCACAGTATTTGTTCGGGTAATAAAAAATTACACATGGGTTTGTGAGTAACATTAAAAGTATCATCCCTCGCTGCGATGGACCCACCGCTTCTGTGAAAGCTATGCCTTTTCCATTAACAGTAAGAATAACTCCGAGAGGCCTATGGGAAATTAACATTACGAAAAATGTTAGGGGTAATAAAATAAAATGTTAATTGTCAGTTGCTAGAAAATGCGAAGTACTCAGACATACCCAATTATCATCTGGCATTTTAAGTGGTTGTTAAAGTACTTAAAAACTTCCAACAGTTTACAGTTAATACAAGGGATGTACAATGGTTCGTAGCATAATCAACTAAATAACTAACTAACTAACTAACTAACTAACTAACTAACTAAAGAACGAACGAACTTAGCTCAGTTCAGCTCAGCTCAGTCGAGCAGAGCAGACTGAGCTGAGCTGAGATAAACTGACCTTAGCAGGGCAGAGCTGAGATTTGATGAGCAGAGCAGAGAAGAGCAGAGGTGAGTAACTGACCGACCGACAGACCGACCGACTCACCGACTAACTAACTTACTACGAGGTTTATAGATGAACGGTTTTTATCTGTTATTGAAATGGAAAAGGCTATGCAGTTTTAAAGAACTTGCGATAACCACCTTATATGTCAGATAATTATTAGCAGGAGTTATTCGGATTGAAGACGATCTTGTAAACTATCTTTATTGTACTTATATCATTATTAAAGAAAAAGATGTTTTTAGACAGTTTGATTTCCTGTCAAACAATACAAACTAGTACATATGTAATTGTAACCTGTCTTATGCCTCAGACAATTGATGTCATTTTTTTTGCCGCAGATGAAAAGCTTCCATACAACATAAAGATATTTCCCCGTCCTAACTAGCTTCTTGATACCGCCCCCGTGGTCGAGGGGTTAGAGTCGATGACTTCTAATCCAGTTACCTCTCTGGCGTGGGTTTGATCCCCGAAGATGATTTGGTAGTTTAGCGCGGAGGAAGGTAGTGTAGTACTTGTGTAACTCTCCAGGAACGATGGTTTTGAACTACCCGCCTATATGACTGAAATACTGTCGGGAAAAGGCGTAAAATGAAACAAACAAACTATCTTCAAAATAAATTTGCTTACATAAACAATATACAATTAATATACAAAGTATTTTAATAAAATTCAACTGTAGTCAATATATAGTATTAAAATGTGTTACTTAATTTAGTTGATGGCATAAACAATGAAATATGATAAACAAGATCAACAAGGAAAGGCGGCGTTCAATGAACCCCCAAACCATATTTCCTATCGACCTCACGTGCATCATTTCTAAGTCCACATTTGTTGATCTTGTTTATCATATTTTGTGTCCGTTCCTTTGTGGTCGTTATTTCGTTAAAAAATATCACTATAGAAAATCTGACCTGTAAATATCTATTGTTTTAAAAGAAGTATAAACATTCGCAACTTTACAACTGATAATTGACTGAAAAAGTGCTTATATTTGATACGTGAAGCACGTGAAGTGTGAACTTCGATCAGAGAATTTCTAACTTGATATCTTAAAATGCTTCCATGATGATGGAAATGGTCAGATGTACTAAACGCAAATATAAAGATATGAGTATAAGATATGGTATAAAAGAACTATTGTTCTGTTATTGTTGTGAATGTTTGTGGGCAAATAATGCGTCTGGGAAACCTACCGCACATAATGCATTAGAATAAATCAAAACAGCAGTTGCTTGGTTGATCATTTTCTGAATGAATTTATCTTTGAATATGACAATTATTTTAAATAACAAATAATACTAGTATTTCCTCCCTTAAAAGAAAGATCTCATATCGATAAGTAATATGACGAATGAAGCATTTTAAAGTTTTTATTTATGCTACAATTTTGTTATTATATAAAAGTAATCAAGCATTTTGCAAAAAGAGCAACCATTTCACATTGAACAAAATCTACAACTTGAGTTCATGAATACTCGAGGCAAATGGTGTACAACTGATGTACGACTTCTAATGCAAAGTCAGCGAATAGTGAATCAGTAAATACAAGTAAATGTATACACGCGGAGAAATGATATTGCAGGTAATTAACACAAATGTCCGATTTTTTTTAAATTGAATGTATTGATGATAAAAGGATAGTGTTTAGATAAGTCATACAGCAGACATAACACTAATGGAATCAATAATTACTGTATTGGAAACGGCCTTTTTCTTTATTTCTTTCTTTATTTCTTTTTTTTGTATCGCAATTTAAAATAAGTATTTTTTCATCAAACTGTCAAATAGATACTGTGAAATTTATTTCTTTTTCAGCTCTTTAGAGACTTTGTTCAAAGTGTGCTTGGAAAAAGAAAGTAGAACACTAAAAGTAATGTCTAGAAATATCCTTAGCCTAATACTACAGCTGTTCAATAGCATTAGATAAATATTTAATGAGTTCTCTTAATGCTATCTTAACCTGTGGAACATACCTAGAGAAGTTGTTAGATATTGCAATTCGGTAATGAGGGTTTTACTGAAGCATTAATTATATAGAGCCTATATGCACCCTTTGATGAAACACAAGTAACATTAAGTCATCTATATTGTCTCAAATATTATGACAGTTTGAAATACATATATTTCATGTGATTAAAATGAATACATTGATTGATGTCATTATTACAAAACACTGTTTATTTCGTAAAAACAAACAAAAATAGTCGATCTAATTTTTCTTCTTTGTAACTTATATTTTGTTTGCTTTGCCAAATTTTAAAAAATTTTGTTAAACAGTCTCAGAAAAAATGTTCGTATTATTTATGGAATCAACTATTAAAATTCGTGAATAGATTTGTGATATTGTCTAAACGACTATTGTACGAATTAGTCATAACTCGTTTCCTACATTAACTTGTAAAGCGGAAACGTTTCACTTTTAATAATTTGTAGCTTCTATATTTAATTGTAAACAAACTGAAATGTTTCATATTTATGCAACCGACTAAGACTAAACAAACCAAGATAGCTTTTCAAATAACGCTGGCAATGCGAATTTAGATTTAACTGGTTACAGACTAGTCTATGCATAATGTGTTTGCATTGTTTATCAAAAAGAGCACTAGGAAGTTCCTTGTATTGTTGACAATAAAGTGTTTGGTTGTGCACCTTTTTCTAAGCGATTTCAACGGATCATGAATATTGTTAAATTAATCATAAAATACATGAATATGCTTCCTGCTGCGATATTAAGCGTCATAAATTTATATCCAATCGTTATTTAGTCTAGCCCATCTTTTTACATTTTTAAAATACATGGATTATTTTTATTGTTGAACCATATGCCGCTTTTTTAAGAATGACGTGAAAGTGTCACACAAAATTTCTATAATTATTTTCGTATGAACACTTGTGAAGATATCGTTTAATTTTGAGCAGCATATACATTTTTATTTGATTTTACATGTTACATTCTACTTGATAAGGCGATAGAAATTATTAAATTTAGCTTTATTAAATACTGCCGTTAATACAGTTTCAATATATTAAGATTAGTCGTCTGTTATTTTAATTTGATAACATTGTTTGAATTAAATATTAAATGTGTAATATAAATGGTGTTCGGATTGCCTGTTAAACTAGGGTACATGTCCTATGAGTTTTCAACCGGCGACATTATTATGAATCATGTTCTTACATTTCAAATAATCACATTAAGAAATTAACCACAGGTTTTAAACAGTCAATTCTAGAATTTATTTATTTGTTATTCTTTGTCTGTTTATGATTTACAATAAACATGATATGAAGAAATCAACGAAGCGGTGAGATTATTTTCATTTTGATTAATTATCTTTTTACAAGATGATGACATTCAATTTGTAAAATAGAAACCTTATGCTTGTTATTTTGAAGGAATGAACTATTTCGGTGTGCCTTTGAGAAAGCCTCGAAGTCCATGGTGTATAGAAAATGTTGTATAAGTAACCTTGGAACATAAACATGGAAACAAAAATAAAGTAGTACAAAGCAGTAGCAAACATTAAGTTTGACATCTCAGCAGAGAACAAAATAAAATTTAAAGTGAACCTCGCATTTTTCTATTCATCCTGTTCGTAATATACTGCATATTATAACGTATCTTTTTATTTCATTATTAACTGACTTTTTTATCTGTGTAAATTTTAGACATGTACAATATTCCCTTTCATGATTACAGAAGCACATTGTGATTTTTTCAATCAATTAATTTAATATATTTTATCAAGGGTCCATATAAGTCGATATGTTTGTTTGTTTGGTTTGGTTTTACGGCGCACCGACACTGTTGAAAGCATATGGCGCCGAACCAGGAAAGATGATTTGGTTAATATATGGGGCAACAACAGGGTTCAAAACCACCTCACTAGAGCTAAGAGGTATATAGACTGCAATTTTTTGAACGTATATAGTCGCCCCTCATGATCATACAGAGATAAACGATGGCTATAATATCCTACTGCTTCAACCTGTAAAGGCAACCCCTCATCCACAAGGGGAAGGTCGAAATTATACAGATAAAATAAAATGTTGATTGCTTTGCAATATCATCAAATAGTGCTACCAATAATTAACCTTAGTCCGATACATGTGTTGTGTTTATATTTCAAACAATTTGGATTAGATAATAATTTTAACTCACAACAATAAGGTTAGTAATTGCATATATTTGATGTGCTTTTGTAATCAAACAAACAATCTCAATTTATTATTTATTATTTAGAATACACTATGCTCATTCGTTTGAAGTATTACTTCAAGAGAGTATTTATAAATCAATCAATTCACATGTTACATATTTTGTTTTAGTTTGTTACTGAAACAGATTCTGTAGATTAATTACTGTCTTTTAAGAGATTATTCCCCTTACCAAAAAAAGGGCTCTCTGGTGAACATTGCGGCAAGTTTGCCGCAAACATTGCGGTGAGTTTGCGGCAAACTGCTTTCAGCAATTATTTACCATGCAAATGAGGTTTGCGGCAAATTTGCCGCAACTCATGAGGTTAGCGGCAAACTTGCCGCAAACTATAGGGGGAGGTAGCTTCTGTTTGCGGCAAATTTACCGCAAACCTCATTTGCATGGTAAAAGTTTGCAGATGTTCGCCAAAAGTTTGCGGCAAATTTGCAGCAAACTTCATTTGCATAATAAGTTTGCGGATGTTCGCCAGAAGCTTTTGGTAACACTGCGGCAAACTTCATTTGCATAATTGCCAGTTTCAGCAAATATGTTATGGCGATATTTTTGGCAAACATTTTGGTAAAGTTCTGGCGAACAATTTTTTTCAAACATTGGAATAATAAAAACTAGCTGAATTATAAGAAAACAAATACATATTGGTTTAACACATTTTTTCAATAGAAAATAAAAGAAATATTACAAACATATCAGTAGAATAAAATGAAATTTGATAAATTTGTAAAATAAAGAAATTAATTCCCAAAAAGAGATAAATTTTACACACATTTTATTAGCAACTGATTCTATACATATTTGACTTTCATAAATTTCCACTCTTTAGTTATGATGCTATCATGAATTGTTCATATTACTTAATAATCAATTAAAACAAGAGCCGGTTGAACCTGGGTGATCCTAGATACAGAAAAGTATATCTTTTGAAGTTTCAGGGTTATGTCCCAAACAAAGTTCAAAGTGTGATAATTCCAAAATAGTTGTAAAATCCCACTTTAAATAACGACGTTATGGGCCGTACACATTTTTGCTTCAAGGTCATGCTGTGACCTAGACCTTCAAGGTAATGACCCAAATGTTGCATGTGACATATCGTCTCAATATGGTGATTATTTCGGTGAAATAGTTGTAAAATCCGACTTCAAATAACGAATTTATGGGCCAGACACGATTTTGCTTCAATGTCATGTTGCGTCCTTGACCTTCAAGGTATTGACCCAAATGGTGTGTGCGACACATCGTCTCAATATGGTGATCATTTCTGTGAAATAGTTGTAAAATCCGACATCAAATAACCAAGTTATGGGCCGGCACAATTTTTGTTTAAGGTCATGCTGTGACCTTGACCTTCAAGGTAACGACCCAAATGCTGCGCAAGACACATCCTCTCAATATGGTGATCATTACTTTTAAATAGCTTTAAAATCCGACTTCAAATAACAAAGTTATGGGCAGGACATGATTTTGTTCAAGGTCATGGTGTGACCTTGACCTTCAAGGTAGCGACCCAAATGTTGCGGGCGACAGGTCGTCTCAATATGGTGAGCATTTCTGTGAAATAGTTTTAAAATCCAACTTGAAATAACAAAGTTATGGGCTGGACACGAATTCAGGTTCGTATGTACGTACAGACGGACGGACAGACAACCCAATGACTATATGGTCCGCCGAAATTTTTCGGGGAGCATATAAACAATGTTTGACAATAGCTATTATTCAGCACATGTTGCAGTATTTCTTAGCACCATAAATGGGAAATATAATATTGTTGTAAAAGCTAAATATCAGAAAAGTTACAGTTTGAAAACTTCTATCTGGTCAAAAAGTTTCATTCAAACATGAACTGGCATGGAATAACATACATACTTCGACATCCACTTAGACAAATCACTATTAATAACAATAAATACTAACAATAGCGTTATGTGTTATGCAAAAACAGACTAGACCAATAATGGCTTTCAAAATTGTAAAAATGAATCTCAAAAATATATTTTGGTCTTAAACAAACAACATATTTCATGGACATAATACCTTCAGATCTAAACTCATATGTCATATAACATTATGATTGTGAGCAAAACAATATCTGACACATACAATTATGGCTTTCAAAATTGTTAAAATTAATCACAACAATATATTTGGGTCTTATACAAACAACGAATTTCATAGACATAATTTTTTGTTTGCTTGTTTTGGGTTTTTACGTCACATCAACACAGTAAAGGTCATATCGTGACGTTCAGGTGCCCTTCCTTGCATTATTTCAGGCACGAACGGGTATCTGAGTAGAACCACTGACGTTCAGTTAACCTAGCTGGATAGCTTCCTCACAAGAAAGAATCCAAAGTCCCTGTCGGGATTCCAACCCACAGCGGTGAGGGGCAAGTGGTTTGAAGTCAATGACCTTAACCACTCGGCCACGGACGCCCCTCATAGACATAATAACTAAAGATTTAAACTAAATGTCTTTAGTCATGTCATATAACAATTGCAAGCAAAACAAAAACAAACTAGAGCAATAATGGCTTTCAAAATTGTAAAAATGAATCTTAACAATATTTTTGGGTCTTATACAAATATAGACATAACTATTAAAGATTAAAACTAAATGTCTTTAGCCATGTAATATAATGATTGCAAGCAAAACAAAAACTGACTAGAACAATAATGGCTTTCAAATTTGTAAAAATGAATCTTAACAATATATTTGGGTCTTATACAAACATAAACATAATAACTTAAGAATAAAACTAAATGTCTTTAGTCATGTCATATAACGATTGCAAGCAAAACAAAAACTGACTAGACAATATCGTAAGTTTGCATGAAATTGGCTTGGCAATTTATGAGATGTTGTTTAAAGATCAAGTTTACGGACGAAAGATAGACAAAAGCTCGCAATGTCACTTTGTTAGCTAAAAACGCACTACTTTACTCTTTCACTCTTCCAAGTTTCAGTGCCCTGGCCATTGTGTGTATTTTGGTGTTGACTGCTTTGGTGACTAAGCTTCTCTCCATTTTTAGTTTATTGGTGCAGTACACTGAAAAAAACAAGGTTTATTTTTCATTTCCATGTAACCATGTTTATACTGGATAAAACTAGAACTATCACTGAAGGTGAATGATACCCCAAAACCCCACTTTGAAGTAAAGTGGCAGTAATCTATTAGTAAAGCCCACCTACAAATGAAGAAAATAAACACCAAAGGCAATTATTATTTATTGCTGGCTTGATTTTGATCTGTTGGGATGAACATGTATTTGCATTGCAAAACCTAGATTTATTTACAAATGACAAGTGGCTCATACATTATAAGTTTATCTAACTTAGTTAAGAAATCAAGGTATCATGTTAAACAAGAAACATGGCAATACCACGAAACCAGGTTTTCAATTATCACCATTGTAGATAAATATGTTGTAGTTGAAATACAAGAAACAAATTGTAACTATGTGCAATGTAAATCATGAATAATGTAAGAGGAATTGCACACAGATGAAGAATTCACTATATATTCTGTATAAGGAAAAAAACAAAGGGCCATAATTAAGTAAAAAATTATCCAATCACAAAACCCCGACAATATGCGCCAGGACACTTGATGACAAAGCTTCTGTAAAAGTTTGAACAAAATCCATTGAGAAATGTAGGAGGAGTTGCACACAGAAGAAATTGTTCACTATATATTCTATATAAGGAAAAAAAAACAAAGGGCCATAATTAGGTCAAACATTATCCAATCACAAAACCCCGACAATATGGGCCAGGGCACTTGATGACAAAGGTTCTGTGAAAGTTTGGTCAAAACATGTTGAGAAATGTAGGAGGAATTGCATACCGAAGAAATTGTTCACTATATATTCTGTTTAAGGAAAAAAACAAAGGGCCATAATTAGGTCAAATATTATCCAATCACAAAACCCCGACAATATGCGCCAGGGCACTTGATGACAAAGGTTCTGTGAAAGTTTGGTCAAAATCTGTTGAGAAATATAGGGAGGAGTTGCGCACAGAAGAAATTGTTTACGCCCACCCGCCCGTCCGCCGACATACCTCAATCTAATAACCAGTTTTTTCCTTCGGAAAATCTGGTTAAAACTGTACAATATATTTACTCTAGAAAACCATCTATATGGTAACCGTGACATAGAAATCTGTAAATCTGTAAGGGATCTTAGATTTTGTATAGAAATTTGAACAAGTTAAAATCATGTAAACAGGATTTTCAATGTTAATGTCACTGTGACCTTGGAGCCAGCCATGCGGAACATGCGTTTTGCACGTCATCTTGATGTGGTAAACATTTGTCTGAAGTTTCATCAAAATTCTTCGAAGGGTTGAAGAGTTACAGAGCGGACAGGATTTTCAATGTTAATGTCACTGTGACCTTGACCTTGGAGCCAGCCATGCGGAACATGCGTTCTGCACGTCATCTTGATGTGGTAAACATTTGTCTGAAGTTTCATCAAAATTCTTCAAAGGGTTGAAGAGTTACAGAGCGGACACAATTTCGTTTGACGCCCGCCCGCCCATCCGCCCAGCCGCCCATCCGCCCGCCATACCCCAATCTAATAACCAGGATTTTCAAAATTGAAAACCTGGTTAAAAAACACCAAAATAACAAACAAGAGCGATCAGTGATCACATGTGTCGCCTCATGATGGCCAATTTCATGTTGGGACAAGTTTTGTGACAGACAGACAGTGCACAACTAGACTTGGTACTGATCATTCCTTTAAAGTTTGGATGAAATTGCACCAGTAGTTTTTGAGGAGTAGTCCGGACAAGCTTTTATGTATCTGGCAACACACAGAAAAAAACCCACCTTTTCATCAAACTTGCCAAAATATCATTCAACCGGAAAACCTGTGCAATATGTGCCAGGACTTGAGCAACAGATCAATCCTGTAAAGTTTCATTGAAATTGCATTTGTGGTATAAGAGATGTAGTCCGGACAAACTTAAAAAAAGGGCCATACCTCTGACAAAAATCATTGAACCGGAAAATGCTGACAATATGCACAACTAGACTTGGTACTGATCATTCCTGTAAAGTTTGGATGAAATTGCACCAGTAGTTTATGAGGAGTAGTCAGGACAAGTTTTTGTGTATCTGGCAACACACAGAAAAAAAACACCTTTTTATCAAAGGGCCATAAGTCGGCCAAAAATCATTCAACCGGAAAACCCATGAAACATGCACAAGGACTTAAGCTACAGATCAACCCTGTAAAGTTTCATTGAAATTGCATTAGTGGTATAAGAGAAGTAGTCAAGACAAACTTTAAAAATAAAAATTATAAAAGGGCCATACCTCTGACAAAAATCATTGAACCGGAAAATGCTGACAAAATGCACAACTAGACTTGGTACTGATCATTCCTGTAAAGTTTGGATGAAAATGCACCAATAGTTTATGAGGAGTAGTCCGGACAAGTTTTGTGACGGAAGGACAGATAGACAAGACGACGGAGAAATGATCCCTATATGTTACCACTACTCCGTAGAGGCGACATAAAAATGAACCATGCTGTGAACATGACAGCTAGGTCAGAACTCAAAGTTAAAACCAGGGTAATTCAAATAACCATTAGGATTTTTCTTCTTAATGCCACTGTTTGAAAGAACAATGTTGACTAACCAGTCTTACTTGTATGCAAAACTCACTTTTTCAATTATACATCAATAACAGTGGTTAAAATATACACAGATACTTTTCTGACAAATTCTAAATCATTACTGACATGATGACTGAGAAAAACTTGAAATGTGTCAATAAAACACGGATGCCCCCACACGCCACTGTTCTGTCAATCTTATGACTCTAGGTCAAATAGTTTTTGGACTACATGTGCCACAAGTTGAAAACTAAAAATCAACAAAGGGCCATTATTCTGTTAAATTTGGTTGCAGCAAAAATTCCTTCCTTTACTACCATCTACACATTAAGTTTGTTAGTCCCTGGAAGTTTAAGCAAAATCTGCCATCCGGTTTAAGAGGAGTTGCGTTCACAAGATTTTGGGACAGACTGACAAGTGCCACTCTATATGCTCCCACATTGTGGGGGGATAAAAATAATCTTATTTTACTTACATGTTAAACTGTC
The DNA here is from genome assembly GCF_026571515.1 of Ruditapes philippinarum. Classification (NCBI taxonomy): domain Eukaryota; kingdom Metazoa; phylum Mollusca; class Bivalvia; order Venerida; family Veneridae; genus Ruditapes; species Ruditapes philippinarum. Next base: position 195,828 of record NW_026854192.1, on the reverse strand, counting down.
AAATCCTCTTTTGTGCCAGGCAGTATCTACTGCACTGGATATACCACTGCGGGTTTTACAGGGAAATTTCGGGGAAAGTCTTAATCTGCTGTGAGGTTTTTTAAGATGTGGACCACTTCTGATTTGTTTTCAACCTAAGACTGTCTGTGAGAACTGTAATTGTAAAAATATATTTCAAAAATATTTTCTGTATTTTAAAATTCATCTTTAAACGTAATATTGACAAATATTGAAGATTGAACACCAATGAATTGACAATAACATATTTATAATTAATGTAACACAATGTTCACACAGTTACTAGAATAAGTTATGTTAATTATTAATGCTAATTGCACGACTTTTTCCTGACCAATTTTAGTAATCACTTTTATGAAATAATTCGGACTGCATATCGATTATTCATCACATGAAGTTACATCAAATTGTTTCTATTGTAGACGACCCCAAATAGCATTACAAAATTATCAAAGTATTATCATTTAATTGCTACACCATGATTATAAATATATATAAAAAAAACTCATAGATTTCAACTTACAGTTTAATAGGCATTTTTGTTTGATGTATTGTTGAGGATTGTTAATCACAATTGTGTAAATCTGACCATTCACTGTCATTTGTAACTGTAGCATCTGACTGATGAATAGACCTTGAATAAAAAAAAAATACATATGTACAAACAGTATATGGAGAGATATTCATATATTGAAGCAACTGACATAACACAAACAGTTCAACAACACCAGTCAGTTTTGCTGACATTAAAGTAACATTATGAAAGCCAAGTACGTATCTGCCCCGGGACTGATAACCGGAGTATATATATAGCGACGAAATAAATTACTAACAATAATTAAATGCTACTTAAGGGGAAGTATTCCCCGGGAAGAGGGTTTTCTTCGGGGGCCATCATGCTTTAAAAATGGGGCTTGGCAATGTTTTGGGGGTAGTGTCTTAGTAAGCATAAAAGGAATGATTTTTTTACTAACATTAAAGTAACATAATGAATGCCTAGTACGTATCTGCCCCGGGACTGATAACCGGAGTATATATATATCGGCGATATAATTATATGCATTAGGCTATATAATACGGAATGAACGATGAACTGAAACGATGTTAAAAGTATATATGTACAAGTTCATTCCGTCTGCTATTTCAAAACGGTATGATGAAATTATATGAGCAGTATCAATGTATAAGTTAATTCTGTTGGCTATTTTAATACGGAATGAACGATATAATGAAATGATATAAGCAGTATCAATGTATAACTTCATTCCGTCAGTTATTTTTTACGGAATGAATGATATACTGAAGTGATTTTAGCTGTCTAAATGTAGGAGTTCATTCCGTAGAGGATAATTATTATGTAAAAACCTGTTATGAACCCCTTGCTAGATGTTTGTTCTTTCACAGCTAACTACGCAAGCGCATGGTAGGTAAATATTTTATTTTTTTGCGCATGCGGGTGTGATATTTTTTAAGCGCCTGAATGATCCAGATCAGTAGGGCTGACCACACGACTGTCATAAAAATACAGATAAGAATGTTTCTGCCCCAGGGGGCAGATAACCGGATATTGCCAACATAAATTTGGTCCGCATAATTTTACATGTTTGACATCATTGGAAGACAAGTAAATAAACATTGATAAATCATAATGTATCGATATATTCATTTTGGTACGAGACCTTACATCTATGAATTCATTATCAGTATATAGTACTTAATGTAAACTATGATGCAATACATTAATCACTTACCTGTTCCTAATTTTGTGTTGACAACGAAACATGGCATTCCAACTTTCACAGGTCTTCAATCTACTAGAGTCTGTGTGTTTTTCCATAGGGAACACAATTCACATGACCGTATTCTGTGTTTCGACATTTCACATACAAATAACCAGACACTCCCTGTTTAAATTCACCTAACATGTTGTCAAAAGTTAATCAGTGCTGTTAATGGTAGCCAGCTGGTCCAATATGATAAACAAGATCGACAAGGAAAGGCGGCATTCAATGAACGCAGCCCCCACCCGACCCAGCAACAAGCGCCAGCGGCAAGGAGCCCAGGAGGACCCCCCCCCCCCAAATAAAAAAAAAAAAAAAAAAAAAACAGGACAGGGCACAAGGCAGAGTACGGGCAGGCAAACCACTACATCAGAATACATAATTAGTAACTTATAAGAAACTAAAACAAAACAAATAAATGATTTAATATAAGGCTCATAATGTCGAAAGGCACGGGGGAAGGGGACATGAGACACGGGGAAGGGGGGGGGGGAATAAAATAAATAAAAACTAGGGACAAAGGGAAGATACTTACCGTAGACGAGAAACAACAAGAGACACGAGCAAAAGTGTCACCAAAACAGTACAAAACAACATAGACATACATCTAAGGAACACAGAGGGGCGCCGCCTTGGAACGGTCAGCAGCATAATAATGACTACTGGGGAGTTTAAACCGGTTAATGGTGCACCAAACCTCGCTCTTAGCCCCATCATGTTCCTATAAACGAGACAGTGTAAATAAAATGAATCTACATTTTTTACAAAATCTTAGATTTGACCGTAACACGCCAAACTCAACGATTCTTCTTCCCTCTTTCCAACCCTCATTATCAACCGATTTAGGAAGAGTTGATGTCTTGTAGAGCTGGTTTGGTTGACACGTAATACTGGTTACCTGCACTATTGTTATGTTCTATAATAAAGTCGGAATACTTGAGTTTTCTGCATCTTTTTACACTTTTTTTGAATCGACCGAGCGTATCACGCTGTAAGACGCCATGTTAGATATCTGCGGAAATTACGTCATTTTCTTGGGGAATACTACCACGTGACCGGGGATATTCACTATTATTAGAATTCCGACTTTATACGTAAACAAACGAAATTCGTTACGATAAATGGCGAGATATGGCGGTAATTGTCGAAGATTGCCGATTTCATTATGGGTCTTCTACCTTATAATTTTTTAACTGTTATTGTGAACTACAATACCCTCCATGATACATATGATGTTTCAATTTGATAACTCTTAGGCAAAAAATAAAAATTTGTTTGTTTCCACTTCCCGACCCATTAAAATAAGGTTGGGTAGGTAGGTAGGTAGGTTATAGCACGGACTTTAATTGACATTTAAATCCGTGGTTATAGGTAGGTACATGAAGGACTTTTTTTTATATGTGCATAATAATATAATTCCTTGGCAAAATAGTTATTTACTGAACAAAGTTGGATAAACTTTCAGAACTGATATGTTTGTGGCGATTATCTGGCAAACTTGTTTTTATAGAAAAGTTTCTGGTGAACTTTCAGCGAATATTTTTTTTGATAGAAAGTTTCTGGCAATCTCTGGCAAATTAGTTTTCCACTGAAAGTTTCTGGCAAACTTTTGGCGAACAACTTAATATTCTGGTGAATTCGCCGCAAAGTCGCCAAATGTTTGCCACAGAGTTGCCACTAGTGGCGATATCTGGCAAACACTTGACACAGTGTTTTGGCGAACTAAAAGGTTTGCAGCGAATTTGCGGCAAAGTTGCGGCGAATTTGCGGCAAACCTTTCCTTTTGGTACGGGCCTTCAATTAAAGATTGCGATTAAACAATAGTTACAAATGATGCACCATTTCTATACGCATTAAACTAATAGTATTAATATTAATTCAAAGTCTAAGAAAGAGATAAGAATAAATAGAATGGAATAAAAGACTATGTCTGTCTTAAAGAAAATATTAATGAATGTACAAAAACATTGTTTAAAAAAACAGGAAGGATTGATATCAAATCTGCAATGATTGTGTTAATATTCGTTTTTCTCACAAACTAAAAAATGCTGAGTTTCAGGTCCAAAACAGCTTCTAATATGTCAAACTAATTCAGAAGTAAATGCAGCTTTCCGCCTTTATGAAATGAAGTAATACTACAAACTTCTGATCGGCATTATTCTGCTCACCTTTGTCTCCAATTAGTTTGATAAATTACACCAGAAATTGATCACTGAACCAAATGCACACATACACATTTAGATATCTCTCATGTGATCTTTCCATATATTGTTATCTCCAGACATATAAGTTTGACCAGAGGCCGACATCAATCATATATACAAATCGATGTTTGTACCTGGACATATCTCTGTAAAATGAACTAAAATAGAAAACAGTTCGTAAAACAACTATATCTTACCATTTTGTCCGTGTAAAAAATGAAACAATCTTATTAAAATTCAGTTGGAGTAAATTAAATTTCACAGAACAACTGTATGGTTGTCCTACTTTGTCTGATAAATACAGCTGAATAACATTTAAATCCAATAAAATGTTTTGTTGTTTTAACATCTCCAAGGTTTATTGAACTTTTTTTTTTATCCCAGATGCATGCAGATTACTCTGTTAACAAGTTTTATTATATGATCTAAAAATAGCTGCAATCTCATTGGTCCAAACTGTAGTCAACAGAACTTTTTATAAAATCATATTCACTGGGTGTAGTATCATATTAACTGGCTGAATTGGATTTTCCAAGTCTAAAAATAGATTGAGACTCATATTCAATGACTGTTAATTACGTGTGTTAATTAAAAAATAATTGTTGCGTTTTGTTCTTTATGGCATATTTCTCGATTGAAATATCATTACTTTACTGTTATACTTAAAGGCTACTGTAAACCGCATCGATGAATACAAACTTGAATTACTTTTGTATGCGCAGCTTTCGCGTAGTCGTTGCACGCCTCGCACGTGCGTCTTTTTTCCCGCGCTTCAACGAGGCAAAATTTGTACATGTATATAAGGTTGTACTTTTTCGTGATTTTTTTTTAATTCTTAGCCTATTCATATAATAAAACAATTATTGACTAGTGAGCCATTGAATATGATGTGATATTCACCGGCAGAAAGTCATATTGACCTCGGCTATCGCCTCGGTCAATATGTCATCTGCCGGTGAATATCACATCATATTCAATGGCTCACTAGTCAATAATTGTATAATATTAGCACAGTAAATGTTACTATTAATAATAGTTAACATTTTGTCGGTTTTAGTTAACATTTTTGTCGGCACTTTCCAGTACCGTCCATGAACAGGCTCAATCAAACCGAGCCTGCAACATTTTCAATTTTGTCGTGTTGGGCTTTCTTTAGGGATTCTGTATTTATCTATTTATGATCACATCCGTGTTATTTGTGCCGTGTGGCGGCTGTAAAAAGTCTCCCCGTACATTTCATCAATGATGTTATATTTTCGATCCTTGAAGATCGTTCAGCACGACATTATTGTTGTGCTTGTGGTATTTTAGTTTCAATTTTTCGGCATTTTCTAGTTGGGTGGTTCCAATATTCCTACTTGAATAATGTTGAATCACCCTTAGGATATGTTGCCTGCTTTTTAAATTTGTCTTTTGACGTCTTATCTGTGATACGCAGGCTTCATAACCTCTGATCCCCTTTCAAAATTCCATTTTATTTAGTTCCGCCCATTGTTTTCTCGTTTAGGGCACACGCTTTTTATTACTTGGGGACCATACGCCGCTTTTCATGGAATGGCACGGAAGTGTCACATTGAAGGTTCCATAATGACCGCCGTATGAACGCATCTGCGGATGTTTCTAAATCAAAATTTTACTATTTCATGTTTAAATGTTGAATTCTGCTTAAGCCGGTGCTAGGGGGCGTGGACGGTAACTTGCACTTTCCAGTACCGTCCATGAACAGGCTCAATCAAACCGAGCCTGCAACATTTTCAATTTTGTCGTGTTGGGCTTTCTTTAGGGATTCTGTATTTATCTATTTAGAAACACATCACTAATTCAAGCTTATTACATTTAATAGATTTAAAAGGACGATAACATGAGGGCCTTTTTTATTTGGCTAATTATGATATGAAATTTGGAAACAGGTTTGTCAGAGATTGCCTTTTTATTGATATAATCTAGACTTAACATTAGTTTTTTAGAGATAAAAGAAAATGGTAACTCAACATGATGACACCGGATACAAATAATCTATGCAATAATATAGAGAAAAACAGAATCCCTAAAGAAAGTCCAACACGACAGAATTGTCAATGTTGCAAGCTCGGTAGGATTGAGCCTGTTCATGGACGGTACTGGAAAGTGCAACTTACCGTCCACGCCCCCTAGCACCGGCTTAAGCAGAATTCAACATTTAAAAACAAAAATGGTAAAATTTGAATTTAGAACATCCGCAGATGGTTTTAATGGAACCTTCGACGTGACACAGTAGTGCCATTTCATGAAAGCGGCGTATCTCAAGTAAAAGAATGCGTGTGCCCTAAACGGGTAGGCAATGGGTGGAACTTAATAAACTCTCATTGATTTTATTTTTGTAAGTAAATATATTTGTTTTTAAGTTATCGAGTTTTTCGCACATTAATAGTCTTTATCTACATGCTATAATTTCTTTCCTTGCCTTAGTACATCTGATTTTAGTACACATTCACACAAAGGAATATTTCAAAACAAGGTATTTTCCAACAGCCTTTCGAACGTTATATTCAAATCAATCTCAAGCGTATAAACTTGGATATTTCCAAACCTACAGCACAAATCACGATAACTATAAATGTAATTGATGTAATTAATGTTATATTGCATATAATAAAGTACTTTGATATACAATGGTAATGGCAATTTACCTGTTGGTTGTTTTTTTTTTGTGATGGATGACATTTAGTACAAATCATTAATAATAATCATATTTCATTGTTATTCATAGAATATGAAATATGATAAACAAGATTAACAAGGAAAGGCGGCGTTCAATGAACGCAACCCCCATATGACCCAGCAACAAGAACCAAATGCAAGGAGCCCAGGCGGACCCCAAACAAAAACAGGACAGGGCAAAGACCGAGCACGGACAGGTTAATCCTTAAATGATAAATAATTTGTAACTGATTAGGAATTCAAAGAAAATAATAATAGGCCCACAAAGGGGAAGATGACCGGGGGAAGGGGGGGGGGGTTTAATCAAAAAAATTTAAACTAGAGGCAATGGGGAAGATACTTACCGTAGACGAGAAAACAACACGGGACACAAGCAAAAGTGTCACCAAAACAGTATGAAACAACATAGACATTCATCTGAGGAACACAGTGGGGCGCCGCCTTGGAACGGTCAGCAGCATAATAATGACTGCTGGGGAGTTTAAACCGGTTAATGGTGCACCAAACCTCGCTGTTAGCCCCACCATGTTCCTATAAACGAGACAGTGTAAATAAAATGAATCCCCGCCAAGTGAAATTCTAACAGTTGTCATGGTTACAAAAGGTTAAATAAGTAAAACACTAAAATGATCATGTAGAAACATATAAAAGTAAACCCAATGACCATAACAAAAGTACTCAATGTCCTAAAGGAAGACAGAGCAACAAGAAAATCACCTACAAGGGCCCGACGAAGCAATTCAAAAGACGAACATTAAGACAATTCAGTCCCAAAGGGCTTTACGAACTATCCATCATAGAGTCTCCCACTTGGTCCGTCAGATGCAATCAAAAGAGGAAAGCGTAGTGTCCAACTGTTAAAGGGTTGAACACTAAACATGCAGTATGTCTTAAAATAGTAGGGTCATAACCTCTTTTAATAAAACGTTTAATGATTTTAGTAAAAACAGCAAAAAATTACCATGACCCAAAATCTTACGAAGTTTGTGACATCATATTTTTATCTTTTAAATGTATAATGAAAAATAATATACACGACAGACGGCGTAAAATAAAATTGTTGACAACAAGGTTTTATTGAAAATTTTGTTTGGCAAAACTGACATTATACAAAGGCTGACCCAATATATCGTGGACAACAGCATGTAAATTCAAAATACTCAACAGGTTTCTGTTAGATTTTTACTGACACACAATTACTGAGTGTAAATGCAAAAACCAGCAAGGTATCATTTCATTTGACTACACTAAAAACCAGCAAGGTATCATTTCATTTGACTACACAAAACAAAATTATAAGACTACCATGTAACGCGTCCAACGTCATTATTACGTCATGTGACATTATGTCAATGCTCTTGATTTTCAAGGAATCACCCTCTGTGTAGGACACACTTTCAAAGTCAAGCCACCTAAATGTACGAGACATACACTCAACAGTCTTTTGAAATTATCTGGACATACTTGTTTACAGTCTAAAATTTGTAAGATAAATCTACTACAATATGTTTGGTTAATACAAATTTATTTTAGTTCGATTGGGTTGGAAGCTATAAGCTTATTGAAACACTCTCGAATATGTTTGATATCTGTCTCCATTAGTAAAGGTTTCATAGTTCACCACCGTCGCATGACTACCGGCATTACATCTTTGCTATGTTTCGTGACAGATTTGAACGCCGCACTGTTAAGATATATTTTCCGAATTCCTTTAAGTTATGTCATTTAGCGTTATACATAATTATAGTCAATGTCAATGTTATAATATTAATCAGAAATTTAACAGCATCGATAATTTGATCGGTTTTGAAAATACTCATTATGTGTTTGGTTTATAAAATGAAGTATTTTTCGCATGGGCCGCATACGCATATTCAAGGTATATTTGAATGCTTTTTTAAACATTATATGAATAAAGTTTTTTTTATTTTACTTCAAATTGATGGAGATAGTTATTTTAGGCTTGAATGTCACTTTCTTTGTTTAACCGTGATTTACAACAACTCTCTGGATTTATGATAATTATCCTCAATTAAAAACACAAGGGGAAATAATTCGCGCATTAAATGCCATGCAACAATTTTTTGAAGTAACGAGCATTTTTTTTTTTTTTTTTGCTTAGAGAAAGTGCAGACAGAGGTAGGCGGTCACGATGTAGTATATGTATACCTATGATCTTTACATTATACTGAACATAAACAAATGGAACACATTTTTGTTTGTAGCGGCTCGTGTGTGAATCTTTTATTGTTTTCAACTCAATTTTCGATGATAATTGAATGAAACTTACATATTCTAAGTTTATCGTACATAAGTGATAGAACGATCAGAATTTATTGAGTATAGGTTAAAGTTTATAAGTACGTATATTACCCTCTTCTTCCCTCTCTCCCACACACATACACACTTTGCACACGCACACGTACGCATGCACACTTCCCCTCTCTTTTGATTCCTCTATATTTAAACCGTTACCATTTTCAATATTTATCTAATATTCTATTTATAAAATTATTTCGCGCATTAATTTTTTTAAAGAAAACGTCAAATAGATCACAAGTAAATGATAATGATTTTTGCAGCTCTGTAGCGCTTAACCGGTTTTTTATGAAAGTAGAACACAAAAGTAATGTCTAAAAATTATCTTACCATAACACTTCATCTGTGCAATACCATTATACTTCATCTGTGCAATAAATGTAGAAAAATATAATATCATAAGAGTTCTTGTAAATCAACCTAAAAATAGCGTCCTAAACCTGCGGTACTTTCACGTTGATAATGAAGGTATCACTGTCTGAATCATCTGAATCTTTAATTGAAAATACATGTAACATTTGGTTATCAATATAGTATCAAATATTGTAATGAAACAATTTTATTTTGGTGTGCATAACTTTTATATGACTTTAACGAATACATTGCTGTTTTAATTACATATTACTTTTTATTCTGTTTAAACAGACAAACATAAAAATTGCTGTAGTTTTAATAGTAACTTACCTTATTTATGTAATCGGCTGTTAAAAATCTTATCTAAAGTGTCTGAAAAAAGTGGTTGGAATTGAAATAATACATATATAAATGTAGTTTTAATATAATATATGACAAATATAATGGAAACGACTATTAATATTCGTGCAAAAATAAATTAATATGCTGACAATTGAACGTACAAAACTGCTTGTTCTTTACATAAATTGGTAAAGCGACATCTGACCTTTCTAACGTGTAGCTACTATATTTAATTGTTTGTTTGTTTGTTTGATTGGGTTTTACGTCACATCGACACAGTATAGGTCATATCGCGACGTTCCAGCTTTACTGGTGGAAAAAGACCTCAGGTGCCCCTCCGTGCATTATTTCAGGCACGAACGGGCACCTGAGTAGAACCACCGACGTTCCGTAAGCTAGCTGGATAGCTTCCTCACATGAAAGAATCCAAGTCCCTGTCGAGATTCGAACCCACAGCGGTGGGGGCAAGTGGTTTGAAGTAAACGACCTTAACCACTCGGCCACGATATTTAATTGTAAAGTACTGTTAATGTACTGGCAATGTTTCAAATTTATGCCACAGACAAATCACATCAAGATTGCTTTTCAGAGAAAGCTGGCACTACCTTATAAAGTTTTAATTGTTTACAAACTAGTCCTTTCGAGACATTCTCTAAAATTCGATGCATTGTATTTAGTATTGTTTGTCAAAAAAGCACCTAGGAGGTCCCTTTTATTCTTGACAATAACAATATCTATTATATTGGGTTTTATTTCGCACGTTTTTCTACGCAATTTTAACTGTTTATGAATATTGTTTAAATATGGACTGCCTGCGGTTTATATTGACCTTCGTAATCTTATATAATTTCACCGTTTATTAATCCCATTGTTTTAACATGTATTTCACAATCATTATTTTAAATTTTAAGTTCTGCTAAAGCAGGTCTTTCGGAGCGTTTACTTGTATTTACTACTGTCGTCAATAAATTGTCTCATTTAAACTGCAATATTTTCAATTTAAAGGTGTGTGTTGTCTACTTTACATCATTTGATAAATTGTTTGAGTTATATATTAAGTAGGTAAATGGTGGATACGATTGCCTTTTAAACTGACACAATATCCTATAATTTCTCACAGTCAACATTACCATGAATTATGTTCTAACATTTCAAATAATTCGATAAATATAATGACCACACTTTGTAAACAGTTCTTCTAGATTTTTCTTATTTTTTATTCTTTGTCTTTTTATGTTTTACAAGAAACATTATAAATTATGATGAAATTTACAAAGCAGTTTGTATTATTTTCATTTTAATTTATTATCAATTTAGGAATTCAATGCATTTAATTTGTTAAATTGTTGAAAACTTATACTTGAAATATTCAATGTAGAAATTATGTTGGTCTGCGTTTGAGAGGACTTGCGCTGTTATGGTGTATGGAAAATAATGTAAAACAAAACATATACATTGAGTACACATCACAAAGCAATATCAAGCAGCACATATCACTAAAGATTTCAAATTAAAACTTAGTATACACTTCACATATCTGTACAAATGATTCATATTTCATTTGAAAAGGCTTAGAAGTAAACCTACGGAAACTATTATTTCATATTTCTTCTTTGTTTTTATTTTAATAAAAAGAAACCTTCCTTCGCAAACCATAACAATATTTTACCGCTTATCATCACCAGTTTCTCGCATTATTTTTATTTGCGTAAATAAATCCTGTTGAAGAAAATCCAAAGTATCATTCACAGTATCATTTAACATTTCCCTTTGATCGAACTGCAACTTTGCGTTTATTCATTGAAATCATTGAAGGTCTTATAAGCCTCGTAAATGGTTTATTTTTTTTTTCAACAGCTTTTTTTATTTCTGGTGTCTTATTATATTTTCCAAAAATTTACTCACGGCCAATTACCTTAAAACAGTGAATATTAGAATCCCCAAATGACGCCCTACACAACAGCATTGAAAATCTTGCAGGCTCATTTTGATGGAGCCACCGGAATGTACAAGTTACCGTGCTTATGTTGCATTCTGTCAATTAGTACAATCATATTGATTTAGTCATTTGTTTGGAAGTCAAAATACTAATGTATGTACATTTTATTACTATTACGACAAATAATTTTACTTCTTGTTCCACATTCTGCAAAAACGAAACATGTAACATGCTCTTAAACCGTTATTTGAACTATATAAAACTTGTGTTTATTTTTCCTAAAGAATAACAAATTTATTCACTTTTGAGGCATAAGGTGACTTAAAAGCTAAAATCCCTCCTCAGAAACATGATATTGTTGACAGAAATCGAAAGGACACTCCAAAATGTTCTTGCTCTGAAAACACCCGCTAATCCGCTGCCGGGATATACCTTCTCTTATTATTGTATAGAATTAATTCATCCAGATTGTTTCTAGTACCACGTGATTGTACAGGATAATATCGCGACCTGTGGAGGGAAACAAATAAACTGCTTTGGTTTGATATTTGTAGCACTAAAAAAACAAATTGTAATTGATTACTTTAGCTTGAAATATGGTAAGTGCCTACTCATAGACGAACATTGTTAAACGATCCCGAGCGTACCGGATGCCGGAGATTTTCGAACCAATGCTGTGAAACGAAACCATGTAAAACGAATTAGCTTCTCCTATTTATATTGGCTACTGTATTATTAACGGAGTAAATTACAACAAATTGACGCTTTTAACAGCATTTTTTATTGAATGTAGATGTCAGTAATAATGATTTAACACATTAAAACATTAACCGTTTACTTAAATTTTTTTTCATTAACCCTCTGGAGGCCAGTGACGTTAAAGTATTAATTTATATTTCAATAATAATTTTGTAATTCCATTTATTCATTTATCCGACAAGTTAAGAGAGGAAAGAGCACACTGTTATTACAGAGAAATTAAAAAGCTCGGAAATTGGTGCTTGCAGTTATTGGCAGTATTTTTACGTATATGCCTGTAACGCTTCCTTTCGACTATAGTTCGTAATTAACTGCATTTTATTGAGATTATCAGTTTAAGCGTTAGTTTTATTTAATGTGCAGGTTTTTATCTGTGTACTATGATGACATTCAGTTTATTATGTCTTGTAATTAAAGAAGACTCTCGTGGATTTTTATTTTGTCTGTTATATGGTTTCGTCTCAGTTATTCAGGGATTATTTTAGGTTATACAAGTATAATGAAAAGTTAATTACTTTTCAATGCCATAGATAAGTAGTAACCCCTATAACAAGTGTTATTACTATTTATTTATCGTGTTATGATATTTCAAACAATTAAGTTTAGTAAATGATTGTTTTACTCAGCTACTAAGGTAATAAGGAGAATGATTGTATAGATCTGATCATTCCACATTTTGTGATGTTTTCGTTTGTTAGAGAGACAGATTCGGTAGATTTATAACTGTCTTTAAGAAGTAAAGATCGATGGCTGAGCGAGGTTTTTTTAATGGTTATTCCATTTTGATTTCTATCTGCATTCAAATTGTAGAATTTGAAACATTGAAATGAATTCAATTTTTTAAATAAGACATTCAGCTTGAACAGGAAAGATGAATGATTCAATTTCATGTAAAGAAAACATTGTTTTTGTTGTTTTTTCGTGTTGTTTTGAATGGCCAGAAGAATAAATATCATATCTTCACATCTGCAAGAGTATGCAATATTCGTGTAATTTTGCTGTTTTTAATCACTTTCTTTCCAGATATTGTCATTATTTTCTGCTAACAATATAACATTGCTAATTCAGTTTCAGGTCAAAATCTGCTCCTACAATGCCTAACTTATTAAAGAGTTAATACATCTTTTGTCATGAATTGTAGCAATTCCATAAAATTGTGACCGGCAAAAGCCATTATTCCAATTCATTCTGATTCAAATGTCCGGAAAGGTTACATCAGAAATTGATCATTCATTCAAATTCAAAATTAATGCACCTACAAACATTGTAATGTTTACATGAGATATTTTCAATATAATGCTTTGTATATGTAAATTTGACCAAAGGCCGACAACAATAACAAATATAAACAAAGGGCTGCAAGCTCTGTGGTATTTTCTGATCAATCATACTGACTATTTGTATGTATTTTCCTATATAAGTTTAGTTTTATATATATACTATAATTCATCTTACGCAGCGACTGCTTTGAGATTGATACATATGGAATTTTGCATGACTAGAGTTGCATCAAAAATCATTTTTTATGACAGCCACACTTTATCCTTGTATATCGTGGCTACTTCCTTAAAAAAGACACTTCAAAAAAAAGTTGCCTCGACTAGGATTTGAACCTTAGGCCTCTCACACCCTAAACGAGTGCAATACGAGCGGGATACCCCTGCACCACGGTGAAGTAATACGTAATATGTAGCCTGAATAAAAACAAATACATTGTAATTCTAAATTGAGAATTTCCATTTTGTGTTTGTAATCCTTATCAATTTCGAGGTATTTTGTTCACGATAAACCTGTTTAACACTGATAAAAATAATTTAGCAAAAATCTTCTCGCCAAAACAGTCCGACATGTATATATTCCACTACTCGGCAGTCAGATTTATATGTGTACTACGCCCTGGAGTATTCAGTTATCGACATAGCTAAAAATAGCATTTTCATTGATTAAAATGATATTCATCCGCGAAATTTGTGATTGTAACCTCATATTTCTATTGACTTATCTGAACTTTCAATGCACTGTAATTCGTTAAATGCCTTCATTAAAAATTATTCTGTCTTTTAAATTGCTGGTTTTTAAGCAGTTTTGAGTGAGAACTACTTTGCGTTGTTAGGTCTGTTAGGAAATTTTGTGTTAGACCGTGAATGTTAGCTATGTATTTACTGATCTTGCGATCAGAAAATACAATCAATGTTGGAACCTGGTCATATCGCTGTAGAATAACACAAAACAGTTCATGCAATTACTATATTTTACTATCTTGCCAGTAAAACAAGAAACGTACTCAGACCAAAATTTTTTGAAGGTTATTCTTTACATCAAACTTATCTCATTTTATCTGGTAAATATTTCAACATTCTTTACAGATGAATTAAAATTAAATTCGTTTCAATGTTTTCATATGTCTGTTATTTAACAGCTTCAAGATTTATCGATCATTGTATTATCAAACGATACAAATTGTTCTGTAAAATAGATTATAAAGTTACAATATTTGCCAAATAGTTAACCTTATCATGTTTTTTAATCAAATCAAACCGAATAACTCACTCAACATATAATCAAAATCTTAGAATCTTAGAGCTGTATGCGTGTGTTCATTTGGGATATTTTGATATCATTTAGCAGTTTATAAGTAAAAGATGTGAGTACATTCACTGTGTTTGATATTTTAATTTTAATCTATTAAATAAAATATACGGGAATATAGGTTCATATACATTCCATTATTTTTTCAAATTACAGGCGTGTATGATAAAAAACAGTACTCCGCGTTTATTCCTGGTACATAATTAAAATAATGAACTAATTCTACATGGCTGAGTAGTACAATACTACACATCTCACAAGTCTGTATTGGACGAGGCGCTAGCCGTGTCTAGTATAGACTTTGCAGCTCCTTACTAGCCTAATAGAATTCAAAAGTGTACAACAATAAATAATGCCACCTGAAGGTCACTACATCATTTTTGTCTATTTGTCAGATCTTTGTAACTTTATGTACAATTGGAAAAATTTAATAATTTCTTTTGTATAGTACTTGATATGAATGAAATTTTAAATTTTGAAATTTTAGACAATTCATGTCAATCATTTTTACTAAAATATATATTAATGTCCAGACGTTTTCTCTATAATTCTTATACGTAGATTCTACAATTCTTTTTAAGGAAATAAATTAAAATTGCAGTATATTTATTTCTGATGGCATTTCTTTTAAAGTAAAGGTAAGAAGTAGTTTCCAAGCCTTTAGAACGGACAAAACTCCTGGTCATAATTTTTCTTCATACCAGTTTGAACCATTTTTATCAGTGAAATAAATAAAAGAAAAATATATTTAAATTATTATATAGAACAGTAACCGTTGTTTTAACGATAACAGAACGAGGAACTATATCTGTTTTATTGTATATAGCTTTTACCTGGCAAATGAATTTATGCATACACATATTAAAATATTGCAATGAAATATTATTTACGTTGAATAAAGAATACTTGAAATATTTCGTTCATGTAGGTTTAACACGGTCAATTTATTAATGTTTCTTTGCATTGATTTGAAGAATATTTGCTTAAAAATTGTTAACAAGTAATTATATTTTTTCTAACTGATTATTCTTAAGCTAGCAAAAATTCAGAGAAGCATATGTAGGAAGGTTTTAACTAAGTGTCTTCTCACAAAACAAGGATATACGTACAATTGAACATTTGTTTAAACATTTGTTCCTTCCATTTATGAACAATAGAGAAAGGAAAGAATTGCAAGGTTAATTTGGAATAGGAGATGTTTTTTTGCAAATTATTTGTACAATGAAATCAGCTCATGAAAACCAAGTAACAAAACAAACAGAAAAATTACAATTAAGTAAGATCTCATTATTTCCCCATTATAAAACAGTATTTAGAGCAATAGATGTAAACTTAAAATAGTCAACTCTCGTCATGAATTTTAAAGCTTTTTGCAAGAATGGAAAATAAGAATATCCCTTTAATGTCATAAAGTTTAAGTAATGGTGTATGTATATGCAGATCTATCAATTTATATTCAATAGATTAATACATGTCAAATAACTTTGAAAATGGCATATGCCTTAATAGGGTGGATCCGTTTCCGGGTAACTGTAATTAGTACTGGCGTATATTGTTGTATATTTGTAAACCATACCTATTTGAACAACAAAGATGATAAAAAGCAGATTTAAAGCCAGGTATAAGCAAAAGCATTAAAAAATAATCATCATCCGAATAAACAAAGTCATCGGTACAAATTAAGTTTCATAAGATTAACCACAAAATGCACATTAGTACATACATGCACAGGCGTGTAAACACAAAATCACATAAACGCGTGCATGAACAAGCACCCACACACAAGCATGCGAATTGAAAACAATAGAGAACAATTTTTGATGTTCATATTCACATTTCCTTGTTGATCTTGTTAACCATATCTTTCATTTTCCTGTGTATATCTGTCTGTTTAAAATGTCCCAGTTGATTCATGTAAGGAACTAAAATTTTATGTTTTAGGATTTTAGATCTCAGTGGAGTTCCTTTATTTGTTTCTTTTAGCTAGAAGATGAAATCACCACATGTTTATTCATTTTCAGTACCCTAAGTTAAGATATTCAAACAAATTATGTAATCAACATCAGAACATTTCCTACATCTTAATTCTTAAACATTTTTCATAGTTTTACAAATGAATTTAATACAATTCTTTTTCGAGAAAAATATTCAATGTCAAGATTATTGATTGGCATGTTGTCACTGCAATATTATAGCAGTGTTTTCATACATCATTATTACTCAATCATATTCTTTAATAATTATGAAATGTTACCACAACGTTGTCATTAGAACTGCCATTGTTTGGAAATGTATAACATGCAGAATATTAATATTTATAACCAATTTCTCGTTTATTAGCGACGTATACAATGGTTAAGCACATACTAAAACATTCAGTTTGTGAACAAAATACGTTGAAATACAAGCAAAATATTGAGTTACGATACTGCATCAAAATTAACAAATGATAGGATTTCTGTTGTGGTTGTTTTTTTTTATCGCGCCAGAAAGCCGGAACTAATGTTCCCTCAACCAAATTAATTTGTTAATAAATATTCTAGACATCGTTTTGCATTTCACGTACAATATTCGCTTTGTAGTTATTTCAAGGCAACCATTGCTTATATGACGAAGCTAAAAATGTGTATGTATAACACGTTTAAATAGAGGACATATATACGTTTGGCGTCTATGTTCGTATATATGTCATATTCGTTACATATGTGGGGCATTGCATGGTTCTATGTTATAATATTTCATATCATTACAAGCGGTTTTTGTAGTTTCCTAGAAATGAGATGCAATATGAAGAATGATGCGGGTGCGATTATGACATTTGTAAATGCATTGGTAAATGATAAGTTAGATAACCCATAGACTTGGGGAAATTTATTAATTTGACATAGCTTTCCTTATACTTTGACAGAGATTTAAAAGTAAGAGCTAAACCCTCATTATTAATTTACATTAGTAATGCAGCCTATCGGTATCTTTTTGCAAGCCAACATTGGAAACCTGCATGCATAATGTCAAGTTCATTATATGTATACTCTAGTATTTTTGACAAATCAACTTAAAACTTAAAATTAGGATAATGATTAGTTTTATACGATCTTTAATAATTGTTTTGCATATACGAAAATCTCAAAAGAGTAGGGATTTGCCTTAAAAACAAACGCGTAAACACTGATAAAAAAATTCACGCAAGTGCTGGTACAAACAAAAATGTTTTTCTTTGGATATATGTAAAGATGACAATCATACCTACACTACGTCATAGTAATATGATTTACCACCGAGTAAAAAGTGCACCCACACGCTTTATTGTCTAAAATATCATTTTAAAGATCATCAAGGGAGAACGACGTTCAACATTTTATTGTTTGCAATAATTAAAGCAATATACACTACTAAGTTTTATTTATTACTCTTTATTTTAAATTTTCATTCGTGTTTCTTACATGGCTTAGGGATTCTGTTTATCACTATTTTAGGGGCATTTTTATAAAATATAATCTCAAACACTTCTATTCCATCTGTAGAATATGTTATGTTTAAATATATGTTAAAAGGATATAAAATTACCATGAATAACAATTATAATCAATGATTTGTATAGATAAATTTTGACTTATTGTCAAAATCAACAATAACATTTCCGCAATAAAAAATGAACCGAATAATTTGCCAATAGCTTATGTAACTGTTCGATGACAAAGCAAAACATGGTTATGTAAACAATAAAATGAACTTATCCTTTATTAATAGAGTCGCATTTATGTTTATAGAGAATTGTTGCCACGGTTGGGTAATCGTGAAATAGAATGGCATTGTGCTTGTTTTATAGTTTATGTAGTTTGGTGCGGGTTGGAATCACGATAGCTTTATAGATATTTATTTAATAACACAAATAGATAGAAATAGTGTAGATCTATGGGTAACGAGTTTATGAAATTATGACAATTGGCCGAGGGGCACGTTCGTCGCAACGCTTTGAAATTCTATCTTGTGTATGAAATAAGTCCACCTTAGTTGTATGCTGATAAGTTCGCAGTTGCTTGCGAGGGGCAGGTTATACTGGAACATAATTTAAGAGATTTAAAATATTGAATGAAAATGTGTTTACCCTAACATTAATCTAGGAAATGGAAAAAACACATTACTTTATTTTTTAAGCTCTTATATATTGCATTGTATTTAACGGCTAAAATACAATAGCTCCACTTGAGTTTCGAACCTACAGCCGCATGCAGACAATCTTTGGTTTCTATCCCTAACTCCACTTATCTCCTCTTATCAGTTAAACATTAAAAAGGCTCCCAACTTCTTTCTGGATTCGTCCATGTTAACTGAACGAGTGGTTTAGCTTATTAATTATAAACCACTTGAACCTCGCCGTTGTGGGTTTGAATCATGACAGAGACCTTCGAATCCTTCATGTAAGGAAAATATCCGGCCTGGTAATAGAACGTGATCGTCAGTGTTATTCAATCAGAGAGCACACTATTATTACAGAGAAATGAGAAAACTCGGAAATTGGTTACTGGCAGCGTTAACATATATGCCTGTTACGCTTTCTCTCGACCAGTTCGTAATCAACTGCATTTTATTGACATTGTAAGTTTAAGCGTCTGATAATTTTATTTGCACGTTTTTATCTGTGTAATATGTAGACATGTACTGTATTATGTCTTGTAATTAAAAAGATATTGTGGATTTTTATGTTGTCTGATATCTGGTTTCGTCTCAGTTATTCATAGATTGTTTTGGGTAAAACAAACATAATGAAAAGTTATTTACTTTGCAATGTCATATATAAGTGCCCCCTATAACAAGCGTTTTTCCTATTTATGTATTGTGTTATGATATTTCCAAAAAAAAAAGAGTTTAAATTAGTAAATGATTGTATAAGGAGAATGATTGTATAGATCTGATTAATCCACAATTTGTGTTGTTTTTGTTTGTTACAGAGACAGATTCGGTAGATTTATAACTGTCTTTAAGAAGTAAAAATCGATGGTTGAGCGAGGTTTATGGTTATTTCATTATGATTTCTATTTGCATTTAAATTGTAGAATTTGAAATATTAAAATGAATTCAGTTTTTATTATAAAAGACATTCAGCTTGAACATGAATGAAAAATGACTTAATTTCATTTAAAGAAAACATTGTTGTTGTTTTTGTGAAAGGCCAGAAGGATAAATATCACATCTGCAAGAATATGCAATATTCGTGTAATATTGCTGTTTTTAATCACTTTTTATGCTCCCGTCAGGGACATTACTCGGAAACCATAACATGTACGACATTCAACAAGAAACTTTGTAGGTAGATAGATCTCATTTATTAGAAGTCCAGTGCAAAGAACAGATACTCTGCCTTGCCTTATTCTGGAATTATTGCACTTTGAACTTTGTCCAGGGACATAATAATAAAACAACAAGAGGTGTACTTTCCAGTGTCAAAAACCTATTCGGGGAGCATCACATGATTCAGTCCGGGCTCTTGTTTTTTCCAGATGTTGTTATTATTTTCTACTAACAGTATAAAAATGCTAATTCAGTTTCAGGTCAAAAAATGCTCATACAATGCCCAACTTATTAAAGAGTTAGATTAAATTCAACTTTTGTCATAAATTGTAGCAATTCTATAAAATTGTGACCGGCAAAAACCATTATTCTAATACATTCTTATTCAAATGTTCGAAAGGATTTCATCAGAAATTGATCATTCATCCAAATAGGAGTACGCTCACAAGCATTGTGATGTATTACATGAAATATTTGCAATATAATGCTTTCTTCAGAAATGTAAGTGTGACCACTGGCCGACAACGATAATACATATAAATCAATGTTTGATCCTGGTCATATCGCTGTAAAAAGAACACAAAACAATTTGTGCAATAACTATACCTTACTATCTTGTCAGTGATAAAACAAGATGCGTATCCTGGTGAAAATTTGTTTGAAGGTAACTTTTCACATCAAACTTATCTTACTTTATCTGATTAATATTTTAACTTTCATCACAGATGAATTAAAATTAAACTGATTTCAATGTTTTTAAAAGCTTCAAGATTGATGGAACATTTTATTATCAAAAGACCTATACAAATTGTTCTGTTAAACTGATTATAGTTAAAATCTTTGCCAAATGTTTTACCTAATCATGTTTTTTTTATCAAATCAACAAACCGAATAACTCACTCAATATATAATCAAAATCTAAGAGTTGAATGTGTGTCTTAATTTGGGGTATTGTGATATCATTTTAGCAGTAATAAGTAAAAGAGGTGAGTATATTCACTGTGCTTGTTATTTTAATTTTCATCTATTAAATGAAATATATAGGAATATAGGTTAATGCTTCCGAGGGATCACTATTTTGTTTCCAGATTTTCATATATATTCCAGTTTATTTCAAGATTATCCCTGGTACATAATTGAAATAATGAAGTGATTCTACATGGCTGAGTAGTACAAAACTGACCACTATAAGACGAGTACACAGCTCGCAAGTCTGTATTGGACGAGGCGCTAGCCGTGTCTAGTATAGACTTTGCAGCTCTATAATTCAATTATTACAACAGTAAATAATGCCACCTGTAGTTCATTACATTATCTTTGTCCGTTTGTCAGAATTGTATTACTTCGTGTAAAATTGTTTAATAATTTCTTTAGAATAGTATATAGATATGAATGAAATTTTGAGTTTGGAAAATGAAGACAACTCATGTCAATGATTTTTACTAAGACATTAATTAATGACCAGGTGTTTTCACCATAATGCTTAAAACTAGATTCTACTATTCGTTCTTTTTTAAGAACGTAAATTGAAGATGCAGTATATTTATTTTGATTTATTTCTGAAGGCATTTCTTTCTAAGTAAAAGTAAGAAGTAGTTTCCAAGACCTTTAAACGGACCAAACTCCTGGTCATATCTTTTCTCCATACCTGTTTGAGCCATTTTTATCGGTGAATATAAAATATAAAGGAGAAAATAAATTGTATATTTTTTATATAGAACAGTAACCGTTGTTTTACGTAAACGTTAACAGAACGAAGAACTATATCTGTTTTTATTGTATATAGATTCTACCTGGCAAATGGATAAATGTATACACAAATTAAAATATTGCAATGAAATATTATTTACGTTGAATAAAGAATACTTGAAATATTTCGCTCATGTAAGTTTAACAAGGTCAATGTATTAATGCTTCTTTGCATTGATTTGAAGAATATTTTCTTTAAAGATGTTAACAAAGAATTATATTTGTTCCCTTACTGATTATTCTTAAGGAAGCAAAAATAAAGCTAAAAGCAACATATGTAGGAAGCTTTTTATTATATTACTTCTCACTAAACAAGGATATTCATACAATTGAACTATTGTTTAAACAAAACTGACACACGTCAGACGAAACTAATATTTCTTTGAAACTACTGCCTTCATATTGACATTTCATTTCCTGACGTATAAATTTCACAGTTAACAGTGATAGCCAAAACAACCTACACTTGTTTCGTGTTCAAAATATCTGCACATTAACTAAATAGCTGCTTGTCAGGAGTGTTATATTTTGATATTTATCTGGTGCTGACAGAATTGATCAGACTCATGAAAAAACCGTTAAATGCACGCTGTTTACCATGAATTTAAAGCCATATTGTTGAGATGGATCCAAGATTGAGCTATTTCCTTCCATTTATAAACAATAGAGAAAGGAAAAAATTGCAATGTAAACTTGGAATAGGAAGTTTTGATAAGAACAGGACATGCAAACCAAGTAACTAAACAAACAAAAATTTACAATAAAGTAAGATCTCATTATTTCCCCGTTATAAAACAGCTTTCAGTGCAATAGATGTAAACTAAAAAACGTCAACTCTTAAGCTTTTTGCAAGAATGCAAAATTAAAATATCCCTTTTGTGTTATCAAGTTTAAGTAAAGGTATATTTATATGCAAATCTATCAGTTAATATTCTATATATTAATACATGTCAAATAACATTGAAAATGACCTATGCCTTAATAGGTATTTTGTTGCATATTTGTAAACCATACCTATTTGAACAACAAAATAATGATATCAATGCAAAATTAAAACCATGCATAAGCAAAAGCATTAAATAATAACCATCATTCGAATAAACAAAGTCTTCGATACAAATTAAGTTTCATAAATTTAACCACAAAATGCGTGCAAACACAAAAATCACACAAGCGCGTGCATGAACCAGCACCCACACACAAGCATGCGAATTGAAAACAATAGAGGACAATTTTTGACGTTACACAACAAAAATGATTCTCCATACCTATTCATGAATCACTTAATTTTGTTTGCGCAATGGGTAAAGTAATCATCAACTTAACGGTGAAATTGCTGTATGCTTTTTGATGAATAATGCTCAAGAAATTGTTGAAATGTTGAAATCAGCATCTAAATGAATTTGATTTTAATTCATCCTAGAAGATTGTAAGAATAATAATGAGATAAAGTACTTTTATTTTGACGTAGTTAATTTGTTTAAAATGAAATGAAATCATCATGCCTCTACACTGCTTTATTTAAGAAAAAACATGCCAAAAAAGTACTTTAATATCGAGTTATGTTTACGTTAGAGATGATCTGGTGCATAAATTTTTGTTTTTCATTGTTGTCGGTCTCTTGTCTGCAGCACTGCGTCTGGAGAAGAGAATATTTCTATTGAGAGCCTTTTTATGTAATTCAGCAACATCGATAAAAGTGTATTCAGTTGAATGAGCAATAACTGAAATAATTTATCAGAGAATGTGAACTAAGGAAATGACCACAATAACGTTATCAGAGCCAAAAGATTCGTAAATCGTTTAAGTAACAAAAAGATCACTTGTACAGATTTGGAAACATCTTGTATAACTTAAGTGCTATAATATAGAGAATAAAACCAAAGTAAGGTCAATACAATATGAATCTTTCCGGCATTTTGTAAACTGCACCGCTCACCCAAACACACACGCGTGAGAAATGTACTTTTACTTGAAGAACGATAGTTAATCTTTGTTTATTGTGTGTGCTTGTGTACGCGCGTGTTTGTGCTATTTCATTGTTTCCTTATACTTAAAATGCAGATTTGAAATAAAATGCGGATTTACGGCAATAATCAAGCGAAATTGCAAATAGTGTCTTATGCCTCGTATCTTTAATAAAAGCAGTTTTCTATAAGGCTGTTTTTTCTAATCTAAACCTTAGACCTTACATAACATCGTAGCTCACTGATACCTGAGGTAATGATCAAATACCTTCACCACAACAAGTCTAAATGCCTGGTGGCATTTCAGTTCCTTGGGAAACGGGATGGACGTATCAAACAAAAACGATACGCTTCAATGACAAACCAATTATGTAACGAACATTTCTCAAACACATCGATTTTTGATCAGTGGGTATAAAAAATATATACCAAAATATTTATTGTTCTTATTTTCTCAAGACATTGTACGTTTCCAATTCATGGTTTGTCTTGTTTTAAGCCAGAAGAGTTTTTTCTGTAGTAGCGATTATGCTATTTAAAACCCTCCACCATCCCTTCCGAACCTCCGCAGAAGTTCATAAGATACACTTTCTATTGCAATTAATATAAGCGTAACTCCACTTTTACATTTAGAGTGTGTCTGCCAACTTCCCATGTGTAGAATTTCCTTGTTGATTACGTTTAGGTTAAAAACATGCTTCAAGACTATTAAGTGTTCACAAATAACAAATTAGAAATTTAGTCTTACCTATGTTATGCTTCAAGCCTTAAATTGACAGCACTAAGGTAATTTTTTGACATGACGGGACGGGACAAATTGTTCAAACTTTATGTTCCTTTTGATGTAGGTTCGACTTCTGAGCAAATTTGTTCACTCTGTTTTTCCCCACAGAGTTATTATTCAAAAAGGATTGCACCCAAATCGAAATAAAAAAGCACAAAATACGACATTGCATATATTTCTTAGTATACTTGTCCTCATTATCATGTGTATATATGTCTGTTTTTAATACCCCAGTTGATTAATGTAAGGAACTCAAATTTTATGTTTTAGGATTTTAGATCTCAGTGGAGTTCCATTAATTCTTTCATTTAGCTAGAAGATGAAAGCATACTCCCCCACATCCGATTAATACATGTTTATTTTTTTCAGTACCCCAAGATATTTAAACCAATTATGAAATCAACATCAGAATATTCCCTACATCTTGACTCTTACACACATTTCATATCTTCACAAATGAATTCAATACAATTCATTCATTCGTGCAAAATATTCAATATGATAAGGATATGAATTGGCGTATTGTCACTGAAATATTATAGCAGTGTTTTTATACATTATTATATATCAATCATATTTTTTAATAATTATAAAATATGTCCTCAACGTTGTCATTAAAACTGCCATTGTTCGGGAATTTATCACATGCAACATATTAATATTTATAATCAATTTCTCGTTTATTAACAATTATTATATAATAGTTAAGAACATACTTAAATATTCTGTTTGTTAACAAAATACTTTGAAATACTAGCAAAATATTGAGTTACGATACTGCATCAAAATTAACAAATGATATTGTTGTTTTTTTGTTTTGTTTTTTTTTTCATCGCGCCACAAAGCCCCTAAACCAAATTGATTATTTAATAAATATTTAGACATCGATTTGTATTAAACGTACACTATTCTCTTTGAAGTTATGCCAAGGCAATCCTTGCTTATGTGAGCTAAAATTGTGTATATATAACACATTAAAGTGATATTATGCCCATCCAAGGGTATATAGTGAGTGAACGGGTGAAGATCAAAATAAGTTTTCATTTTGTCATTATTCCCTTTAATTTTATAATTTAGTTCACATAAACAATAAATAACTCACATAACCAAATGAAATGTCTGTAAATATGCATTAGAATTTACCTATAACGCTTAGTTTATAAAAAGAGTGGGGCAGTCTTTTTATATTTTAGGCAGATGTATAATTTTATCCTGAACATTTTTCAATATCAACTGTTGGTTAAACACCATTTTGACAATCAATATTTTGAAATATAAAGTCAATTCAGTTCTACTTGACTATGAAAATATGAGCATAATGTCACTTTAAATAGAGGACAAATATACTTTTTGCGTCTACGTTCGTCTATTCGTTGCATGTTTGCGACATTGCACGGTTCTATGTTACAATATTTCATATCAAGCGGTTTTTGTAGTTTCCTAGAACAGAGTTGCAATGTGGAGAATGATGAGGGCGCGATTGTGACATTTGCAATGGCATTGGTAAATGATAAGTTAGACAATCAATAAACTTGGGGTAATTTTTAAACCGAGATTTAAAAGAAGCTAAACCCTCATAATTATTTAATTTACCATTAGTAATGCAGCCTATCGTTGTTTTTTTGAAAGACATCATTGGAAACCCGCATGCATGAGAAAGATTTTGTTGTCAAGTACATTATATACATGTATATTCTTGACAAACTTTAACTTAAAACTTAAAATAAGGATATAAATTAATTATATCAGATTATCTTTATTATTTGTTTGAATATTGGAAAATCTCAATAGAGTAACGTTTCGGATGGTGTTATCATTTTTGCTTGATAGCATATAAAGCTGTGAATTTCATTTTATCATTATCATAGTTGTGCCTATAAAACAAACGCGTAAACACTGATACAAAATTCACACAAGAGCTGGTACAAACAAAGATGTATTTGTTTTGATATATGTCACGATTACAATCATACCTACACTTAGTCATGGTAATGTGAAATACCACCTACCTCTGTTTGACATCATATGTTTTATTGTCAAAAATATCAATATTAAGATCAACAAGTGAGGCGTTCACCATTTTATTGTTTGTAATTACTTTCTGTAAACAGTGATTATTACATCACAGATTGTTGCATTGCAATTCATGCGAGCAATTTACACTATTCATACTCTTCATTTTATTTTACATGTACCAATCGTGTTTCTTAAATAGCCTAGGGACGGGCATTTTTAGGGATACATCTCAGTTTTGCTAAAAAGAATTGTCAATAAAATTTAGTTTCAACACTTCTATTCTATCTGTAGGATATGTTATGTTTTAGAATATGTTAAACAGGTATATAATTATTTTGAATAACAGTTATAACCAATAATTTGTATAGATAAATTTTGACTTATTGTCAAAATCAATAATAACATTTCTGCAATAAAAAATGAAAACAAATAATTTACCAATAGCATGCATTAGTGTTCGATGAGAAAGCAAAACGTGTTTATGTAAACAATTAAATAGACTAATCTTTTATTAAGGGAGTCGCATTTACTTTTATAGAGTAAACTTGCAAAGAATTCTTACCACGGTGGGGAAATCGGACAAAAGAGTGGCATTATGCTTGTTTTATTGTTTTTGGTAGCTTTGTGCTGGTTCGAAATACTATTGTTTTATAGAATTTATTTTATTTTTTTATTTGATTTCACATTTCTAAAAATTATTATGAAATATTAACTATGTGATATTCTTTTAATTGTAAAATGTATTACAATTATATCATTTAATTCAACATTACACAAATAGATAGAAATAGTGTAGGTCTAAGGGTAACGAGTTTATGAGATTATGACTATTTGTCGAGGTGCACGTTCGTTGTATCTCTTTGAAATTCTATTTTGTGTCTGAAATAAATTCACCTCAGATGTATGATGAGAAGTTTGCAGTTATTTGCGAGGAGCAGGTTATACTAGTACAGAATTTTAAAAAACACTTGTTTTGTTAACTTCCCGTCGCTATACTTTATTTCAAATACTGTTTTAAAATGTGTTTACCCCAACATCAATCAAGAACGTTAAATTATTTATAAAGCTCTTATTTATTGTATTATATTTACATGAAAAAATACAAGAGCTCCAATTGAGTTTCGAACCCACAACCACATGCAGATAATGTTTGGTTTCTATCTTTAGCTCCTCTTTGCAATGCAAAATCTCCTCTTATTATTTAAACATTAAAATAGTTCCCCCACTTCTATCTGAATTTGCCCATGTTAACTGATCAAGTGGTTCAGGTCATTAATTTTAAACCACTTGCCCCTCACCGTTGTGGGTTTGAATCATGACAGGGGCTTTCGATTTATTCATGTGAAGAAAATATCCGGACTGCTTCTGGAACGTGTGCGTCAGTGTAATTAAATCAGTGCTCATTACATTCGATGTCATCATTTGGAGTTACCATTTTCTTTAATATCTCATTACTATTGAAAAGTTCCTGTCTGTCCAAATACTTTATATCAATAAAAACAATTTCTGACATACATGTTATATTCCAATACAATATTAAAATTAGCCAAGTTAAACAAAAAAGACAAACGTTTTGTCGCCCTTTAATGTAACAATTTTGAATAAGTGTTGTATTTCTGAAGTCGTAGTATTAAAAAAAAACTGACAAAATGTGGTTTTTTAATATCGATCATTTTGACTTGATCATATAAACATCTCATATGTGTTCATTGTTTTAGAACGTAGACTCTTTACAATTAACTTCCTGTGTAATACAAATGGACGAACAGAATTATTTTTTTATTATTTGAATTAAAACTTTACATTGATATGAGACATTTTCAGTTCTGAACACTTTTAAGCATGAAAACAGCTGAGATGAGCGGAACATTTATTAAGTTTATTAGCATATTTTAGTGTTTGTAATATATGAAGTGTACAACTGCACTAAGTTTACGGGAATTATAGTACTCAATTTCTGATTATTTATAGAATTCAATATTGCACTCAAATGTATAATACCCTCATAATATGGGATAAACCCGGAATTAAACTGGTGTTTACTCTTGTTTTCAACAATAATAATAATAAACGCACATTCGAATGAAAAAATACGGAACCAGTCTGGCCAATACACGGGCGTCCTGATGTTCCCTATACGAACTCGTAGGAGTAGAAAATACGCCCCCTGTTAAAATGTGGGACTTTTTATCAACCGTATATTCAAATATATCAGTGTATTGTCTGCAGTGATTTTTAAAACATTTGTATTTATCATATACAATTAAACTGACAAAAACATTGAATATACGAGTATATACTGCTGTTATAATGATAAACAGATACGATGATTTCAAAGTACCTCTATCATCACATACCTAGAAATCTATTAGAAATCTATTTCAATTACATATTGAGGGAGATATTTCGTTCTACTCTAGAATGTCGGTAAAACATTTGGCAAAGAATATAACTTATAATTAGTTTAACAGAGCTGTGAATATACATCTTTCAAATTGGCAAAAAACTGTTCAATAAATGTTGGATCTGTTGAAAATCTTAAATGGATTTGATATTAATTCAACTGTGAAGTATGTTGGAATATTTATCAGATAAAGTAAGATACGTTCGATGAAACAAATTACTTTAAAAACATTTTGATCAGGATGCTTCAATTTTTTATACTGAAAAGATGAAAGATAGTGTAATTGCACAAACAATTTATAATTTTAGTTCTTTTTAAAGAGATATATGACCAGGTACAGATATTGATTTGTATATTGATTTATATGTCTGAAAAAAACATACCTCGTGTATTATATCTACATGTTTCTCAGTGTATTTGACTGAGTGATAAATTTTTGATCTAATTTATTAGCAAACTTAAAAATAATGGCCAGAATAATGTTTCTGACAAACACAGTAACATATAATTGCTATTTTCATAAAAGAGAATAGTTGTATTAACGTCTGAATAAGTCTGAACTTTTAAAAGAAGATATTGACCTGAAAGCATCTTTGTTGTGGGTAAAAGAATAATGCTTGAAACATTGTGTACATGATATCAATCCTTTTGGCCTCTTAAATCATGTTTCTCTACATTAAATTAAGTCATTAATCTTTTTTTTTATTGTTTCAAGCAGATTCTAGCTTAAATGTCGTTCATAAACTCCCTCGTAAACAGAGCATAAATCTCGCGCACGAAATCATCCTTCTTGAATATCAAATTCCATCTGTACCCAACACGTTTTTTAACAGAGCTAGAACGCAAGTTATATCATTTATAAATACTGTAGTCGCTGGAAGAATACAATTTAAAATATTCAATGAGTGCATGACTTTTCTATTGCAATCATTAGATTTTATACATTTATATGAATTGTTCAATTTTCAATATTTGATCAGTTATAAAATCGTTAATTGACAAGAAAGATAAACAGTAACAAACAGTTATTTCAAAATATTCGATTTTCTCTATGAAAATGTTGTTCTCTTTTTCTATTTACATGTCGAATAAATGCAATTGTTGAATTACACATGTTTTTCTTAAATGAAAACAGTATTAATCTAATGATTTCACAGAATATGAACTTGAAAGGCATTTTGTAAAATAAAACTTTGATACAGAAACAAGGCTAGAATAATTCGATGTCTTCTACGTTATTTTAAAACTCAAATAGATAATAGCATAAGAAATGGGAATCAGAAGTTGTTAACTTTCTGCATGGTAATTTCGAATGTTTTTTTTTCTGTTTCATTAATGAAATCAAATACGTAAAATATAAAAAGAAATACGTTTTTGCTTTTATAAGCATTTTTTAAGTAAAATTTGAATAAGCAATAGTAAAATGTGCAGCATATTATATTTTTGTATTTGTCTCTGTAGTTAATACGCAAAGAATAATGTGTGTTATTGTTTGTTACATGTACGTGTATTTAATTATTATCTTATTTTCTATTTGCTAGTATACGAAGGTTGTTACAGATATCCGTAGACTCAGACTTTATTCAGGTTACTTTACATGTACATGAAATACAAAATACATTTTCATAAACTATGATCTATAGCGTAGCTTAAATATTATCGCCTATTTGGTATTTTCTTAACGCCTTAATAACACCTACATCCCAGGGGATACTTTAAAAGCAGTTCGACACTTCTTTATTTTATATTTCAAGCATTTGTTTTAAATTTTACAAATTACTTACACTTACTGACATTTATGAGAACGATTCGATATGAAAATAAGGCTACGTTAATTTATTCTTATTATGTTTCTTGTAAATCAGAAATGGACAAAGTATTAAAAAGGACAAAATCAAAATAAATTGAATACAACTTGTTTTTTAATGTCATGCTTAAACTATTAGATAATAATTCACAATAATGTTGTCTGTTGAAAAATTATAGAAAATGTACGTCAATTTAACAGGCAATCCCAATAGCACTTACTTAATGCACTTAATATTAAATTTAAAGAAATATTAAATGTAGTATATTAGTATTAAATTATGTAAATTGGACACCAACACAAGTATATTGAAGGCTATGCAGGTTTTGTTTAATCCAGCAAGTTTACAGATGGCAATTTACAGAAACGTCGCATATGGTTCCACAAATAAAACAATGCATATGATGTAAATAAGAGGATGAATTGTGATTTTTCATTATCCAAAGGTATGAGGTTTAATATAAAACTCAGGAAGCATCTCCTTAGATGGATTATATAAATTTAATGAACAGTTTGGAAAATGTAGACACGAGAATCAGAAAAAGTCCTACATTGCTCACCTGAGAAACAATTGCTGTACAAGAATACAATGCTCAGGTATGTCACTCGTTTAAAAGGGAGATCTACCGAAATCAAAGTTCATAGCATCATCGTATTTATTTATAACTATGGCAATAAATACAAATACGACAGTTACTGGGTAAAAATCTTGGTCAAAGTTATTATTGATCCAACCTGAAATGGTGCCAATTTTGACACCTCAGTTAACATTTAAACAATGTTGTTTGAGGTCCATTTGAAAATTGTCGTGCTAAACATATAAGCTCTTGCCTATGTCTTTTCAGAAAATAATTATTTGAAGATTTTAAATTCGGATATCATGTCAACCAGAGTTTGAACAATTTTGAAAAATATAGGTTTAAACCGTGACGGCTTTTTACTGTATACATATAAGGACCTCCAGTTTTGACCCTTGACCTATAATTTGAACAAATTTGGTAAAGTTCCACAAGACAAAGTTTCATGCCAAATACTTATATAATGATAAACCAGAACCCCGAAACGGGACCGATTTTGACTGAAGGGCTATGATTTGGACAAACACGGTAGAGTCTACAAGACAATTTTTATGAAACAGATTTTAGTTCCAGTCAATTAGGTTCCAGAGAAGAGATATCTGTTAGTGTTTTCCTTTCGGTTGCCATGATAACCTGAGTTCTGCATGGAAAGGAATTATTTGAACAATTTAGAACAATATTTATGCCAGGAACAATCCTGCTAAATCAACATTGGCCTAATACCGACGACACCCGATCACAATAGATTAGGTAAACTAAAATGTTTAAAAATCAAACCCGTTATCACAGATATTTTAATTTGTCCATAAATACAAGGATCTTTCCTAGGGGATCGAATCCCGTGTCTTTTTGATTAACAGCAAAAAACGCAGTATGCATCTAATAATTAAGAGGGCTCTGTCACGTTAACTTGTTTGTTAACAATTGAAGCTAAATTCGGCAGTGTAAGCTTGCTTTGAAAGGCAATCTTAAGGTGATTGGATGTAAACATGAATAAGGACCATTTGCAATTATAATACAGTATTCAAATATCAAACCAACCTTTTAATAATAGAAGATGCAAAAGTTGCTTTGACAATTTATGCAGGCACTTTTCATGTCTGACTGATACGTGCAATTGTTAAATTAGTCATTATTATTTTTATATATTACAAATATTTAAAGTCGTAAGTCTATCACCTCATATGTTGAAGTTTTGAAAGTTTGGCATAATACACAAATAATAATCTACAATTAAATCAACAACAATTACCATTTCTTTGTTTTTTGAGACAAAATAAACAATGACTTGTAATGAAGACAGGTAATATATTCGTTAAAAGCACATAAAAGTTATTTCTCTCAAAATATAAATTGTGTTATTACAATATTCGAGACAACATCGATAACAAAATGTTATTTATATTCAATTATAAACATTTAGAGGATTCAGACAGATATTTCATACAGACTTTCTACAGTTTATCTTTCAGTGGTACCTTTATTACTAAATCTTAAATATCTAACTACTTCCGTATTTACTATAGTATTAGAATAAGGTGTTTTTGTTTAAATATACGAGAACTCTTGTGAAATATATTTTTTCAAATT
Organism: Ruditapes philippinarum; assembly: GCF_026571515.1. Taxonomy (NCBI): domain Eukaryota; kingdom Metazoa; phylum Mollusca; class Bivalvia; order Venerida; family Veneridae; genus Ruditapes; species Ruditapes philippinarum. The sequence continues at coordinate 162,636 of NW_026854192.1, read as the reverse complement.
TATTGCGCGGTTTAATTTATTTCTAAGGGTATTCTAGACGAGAGAGAGTCGAAAATGTTTGAGTCTACGATATTTGATTTGTTGTAAACTTGTACTTTTATTTTTCTTAATTGAAATTTACTTTGTTAAAGAAATAGGCGTTATTGAATGAGTGTAAGTTTAACACTGAATTTCTTTTGAACGAGTTGAATAAAATGAGTTGAATAAAATGATATTATGCAAGCCTCTGGCGAGCATAATTTTAATTTCTTCAAGGAGTGCAATAAACACAGTAATGAATTTACACGAATTTAATATTGTATTTATCACAAAACAGACAATATTTTCTGAAGTTCAGAAATATATCGAGCTAAGCAAGAGGTTGATCTTACCATGTTTTATATATGTTTGAATATGTATGTATCCGAAAGTTTTTTTTCCAGCGTACTATATGAATTCATACACATTATCTCAGTAAATTAATGCCATCAATTTGTTGTAAATTTAAAATAGAGTCGGAGAAGAACTATATGATACTTCCTATCTTTTGTTCTGATAAATTTCAACATTGTATATATTGAATGAATGTATATTATGTACTGTGTATGAATATAAATAAAGTATGTTTAAACTAATATTCAGCACAAGCTATGTTTATATAACGCAAATGACGACACGACCGTGTAAAACCATTTTTCACGGAGTAGCAAAAGCGGCACGGGTATGTGATAAAGATTGGTATTGAGCTACATACATATGTTTAAGTATATACAATACAATATTCAATAAATACAATATATTTTGTGTGATTACTGTACATTTTAATGGTTTCTTTCAGGCTTTCTCAAATATGATATTCTATACGCAGGCCTGCTTCAAATATTGATATAGCTTTATGCTTACCAATCATATCCTTTTATCTTTTAAATAAATTCCACATCTCTCACTACATATCACTCACACTGTGCTGTGCCAAATTGTTTGTATTGTTTACATGCGTCTATATAAAACTAGTCGAGTATAATACTGCTGGTTTAAGTTAAAAGGCAAACAATGAAAATGAAATGTGTTTGTTATTTCGTACATATGACAAATATCTAACATCAAAATATCCACATTTTCTCACGTCTTGGGTAAGATATGTATCATATTCACGCCAAACAAACAAACACATATATGATCTATTAAAAAAACATTTTATAACAACAGGCAGTTACTTTATATTCATTTGGTGCTGTTATGTTGGTGTCTCATTTTCGTTTAACAGAACACTTTGCTGTTTTTGTTTTATTAGATATATACTGTTACAGTTCAATGTATTCGGTTATTAACAAATATTTTATGTATGCAAACGCTATAAAATAAAAGTATAACATTTTGCATATTGCAAACTACATATACTTATATGTATACGAGTAACATTATACGTTGAATTTTTGATCGTTAGTTGAGTTAGATAAGTACATATATAGGACATGAAATAACATTTTATGGTTAAAAAAAAAATGCTCATTCTCTCACAAAATTGCACTTTATGCTTAAATATCTGTTCACGCGTTATACATTCTAAACTGATATATAGAAACAAAATAATAGGCAGTAATAAAATACAAACACGTTTTATAAGTACTGACAATGTAAGTGTTTCAAATGTAAGACAACACATTCTTCTTGAAGAGGATATTAAATAAATTTACGAATAAAACCCATATATATACAAGAAGTAGATTGCAAGAATTAAATGTAAGAGATTATTATAATTTATGATTGACAATTCAATTAAAGTGGTTCATGTCAACTACACTGCATTGAATGTCATCATATTGTATCAAAATATCAGCAGGTGTAGGCCGGGGTACTCAGTTTGATATCTATCAGTATTTTAACCTGTTGTATGGTGTGAAACTGTGGACTGTTATTATAATTACATGTCCAACTTATTCTTTAGCAAAAGTAAAAATCACTTTTGAAAATGTATGTATCACGTTTTCAGTTAAAGTAAATACAAGGGTGAAAATGCAATCTCAATATACAGGCAGGTAAACTGTACATGATTATATTATAAGTTTAAATCACAGCCTAGAGAGTCGGATTTTCTTTATTCCCGACATGTTGACTTTCATTTAAAGGTCAAATGAAGCTTATAATAGTAATGTGTATAGACTGAAAGATACATTCAGGCTTTTTTCTTAAATCTAATGAACAACAAAAAAAACCCCAAAAAAAACCACCTGAACTCACAACAAAAATGAAACGAAATATAGATTTAATAAATCTGATTTGACATAACAATACCAAATCAATTTAATATCTATTTTAATTTGTTATTATAGAAACAGATGTGGATTCATTTCAAACCAAACGGAATTAATATTATAGTAATACACTTACTCAAATGAATTGGATTTCAATTATTTTTTATGCTTTAATCAAATACAAAACACAATAAGAGACCTACTCATAAATTATTAAATTTATAAATTATATAGCATCTTAGTAGCTATAAATACTAAAATACAAAAATCACAATATGTTTCTGTGATTACAATTTGCAATGAATTGGGCAGTATATTTTATAACAAATGTAGACTTGCTATTTCTTATTATATTTTATACTAAATGCTTAAATGTCTTTTTTTCAAGATTTGACCATCATCATTTTTGTCACAATAAGTATATTTTATACATATGCAAAACAATAAAATAGAATCAACAAAGATGTATAAGTTGAATTCAGTTGTATTTTATCCTTAAATCAAATCAATTATTTAATTCTCATTTTCGTTTATCAATAGGAAAGTTACGTAACAAGCAAGAGTTTGTTCTAAATTGTATTAATATGCACGTATCGGTACAATCATAACCTTGCGTATATAATATCTGTCATATCAAATTATACAAATTATATTTCCTTAAATTGTGCGGTAATGCAGACATGTTTTAGATGTACTAACATCTTTAAGCCATCTCAAATGGAATCAAACACAGCTATCAAAGGGCAACATCTCAAATAACGAACATATCCTCAGGGTGCTTAATAAGTACGTCGTCAGGAACTACACACAAAGAAAATGATTAAATAGATCAAATTGAAAACACCACAAATACAACATGCTGACGTGAAATAATACATGTCTGACTGTATGTACGGTAAGATGCATTTACTTTACACTCAGAGTTTCGCCATTACGTTCAGGAGAAATATTTCCGAAATAATGCAAAAAAGAGTATAGGGTAGATATTAGAGTTTAATGTTTGTGTACGTCTTTAGTGTAGCATAATAACAAAACGTATTTTAGATAGAGGAATATGTGTAATAAGTACAGTATTTAAATGTATGTCCTTACAAAATTATATTATGTGTTCTTTAATATGTATGTGTGTTGCACATAGAAGATACAGACAATTAGGGGTAAACCTTTGATACATCATTGTTGCCGATCTCAAGTCTAACTAATATGTCTGGATAAAGTAATGTATTCATATATATCTTTTAATATAAACCAATATAAAGGAGTTGCATGAATGATCAATTTCTAGATTAATTTATTAGAGAACAAGAGAAAGTGTTTGTAACTGCCATGGTCTTACTCCATATATCCACAAACAATTTGATTATTTTTGAGCGAGATATATCATGTATTGATCTTAAGTAACAATATTTGGAACGATCGCCGTTACTTCTTTTATTTTTCTTTATCTTGTAGGTATATAAGTTTAATTACTGGCTAAATCAAACTTAATTGACCAACTAGCATAGACAATATAGACTAAAGTGAAAATATTTTATGCAATATACTAAGTAACTATATAAGTAACTGTATAATTTCGGAACTTTTACCTTCACATTCCATCCTTGATGTGTCCGTGTGCCCCTCTTGTGTATTTTCGGTGCCTCGCTGTCGTTAAGTGATGCCGGGTGTGTGTGTGTGTGTGTGTGTGTGTGTGTGTGGGTGCGTGTGCGTGTGTGTGTTTAGTTGTTGTTTTTTTTATTTTACTTTATTTTTTTTTTGGGGGGGGGGGGGGGGGGCGTGCGGTCATTGAATGCCGACTTTCTTTGATGATCATTGTTTTAATATTTTACACAATCACAGGATACATATTTGCTAGTTAGGGTACGAAATCAAACATTAATTTTGTGTTATATAATTATAATTGTCATAAAATGTTTCACCCTAATCTTGGTCTACCATTTTAAGGTCCTTTCTATTTAGTTATTGCAATGCTGTACGAGTATATAAGATACATTTGTTGTATGTGCATGTTACCAACACCTTATTAATTCAAATCAACTTCAAGATGATGTATGCTTTTCATAAAATGTGAATCTATATTTATTTTAATATTTATATGTCACATACACAAAAACATACAATGACTACATAATAAATGAAATTGTAACAAAAATGTGAGATATCACTTGAGTTGGGCAACGGAATGTTTAGAATTTCGGATGAGAACATGGGAACAGTTTAAGATACATATCTCATCAGTAAAAGCAGGTCAGATAATACTTATCTTTGTATACCGAAGAATATTTCATTCATGTTACGCATAAAATGATTGGTTCGTTAAATACTGAAGATAAAATTTATTACCTGTTAATCACTTCAAGCTTTTTAATCAAATTAAAATAAATATTAAAGGGGCTTCACTGTGGTCTAAAAGCCTAAAAGCACACATGAACATGAATTTCTTATATAAATAAATTTGGGCACATAAAAAAACAAACCGATATGCAAAGATAGTTAAGAAATAAATTGAAATAGACCTTAAAGAAAGCCCAACACGGCAAAATTGAAAACGTTGCAGGCTCGGTTTGATCGAGTCTGTTCATGGACGGTACTGTCAAGTGCAAACTACCGTCCACGTCCCTAGCACCTGCTTAAGCAGAATTCAACATTTAACATGAACTGGTAAAATTTAGAATTTTGAAACATCCGCAGATGTGTTCATATGGCGGTTATCATGGAACATTCAATGTGACACGTTAGTGCCATTCCATGAAAAGCGGCATATGGTCCCCAAGTAAAAACATATGTATGTACCCTAAACGAGAAAACAATGGGCGGAACTAAGTAAAATGGAATTTTGAAAGGGGATCTGAGGTTATGAAGCCTGCATATCACAGATATGACGTCAAAAGACAAATTTAAAAACAGTATTCAAGTTAGGAATACTGGAACCACCCAAAAAGAAAGATGCCGAATAGAAATAACTAAAATAACACAAGCACAATAATTATGTCGTGCTGAAAGTCGTATTTTTGTGCTTTTTTTGAGTTGCCATTTTCTGTTATCTCCAAATACAAATGTAATTGTTAGCTGATTAGTTTCTCATGTTATCATCTTTTAAAATGTAAAATGCTTGAATAAGTGATATGTTTCTGAACAACGTGTGATCAAATCGCAGTGTATAATTAAAACGAGAAAATGTTAATTATTCAACTTTGACTGTGCTAATATTATAGAATACAGCATTGTCTCCAGGAGTGTATAATAACCTCATAGTGTCAACAATATATCAGGTTTTACTCTTCGTATTCTAAATCTAACGAAAACATATGAGCACATGTGGAATATAACTTGATAATTGATTTAACTACATTTTTGATAAAAAAAAAAAGTGTTCAGAAAATTTTGGAGCTGTTGAAAAACAAAACACACATTTTTTTCATTTAATTGTTATTCAACTTTAAAGTAATTATCAGACAAAGTAGGACTACCATACAGTAGTTCTGTGAAATTAATTTACTTCAACTGAATTTTGATCAGACTGTTTCATTGTTTACACTGAAAGAATGGTAAGATATAGTTATTTTACGAACTGTTTTCTATTTTAATGTCTTTTTACAGCGATATGACCAGGTACAAGCAACGATTTCTACTTAAAGTTGTTGTCGGCTTCTGGTCAAACTTATATGTATTGAGATAACATTATATTGAAAGACCTCGTGAAAGATATCTAAATGTTTATAAGTGCATTTGGTTCAGTGATCAATGTCTTATGTAATTTGTCAGAAAACTTGGAAAAAATAACCAGAATAATGCCTATCAGAAGTTTGTAGTATTGCTACATTTCATAAAGTCGGAAAACTGCATTTACGTCTGAATACGTTTGACATATTAGAAGCTGTTTTGGACCTGAAACTCAGCATTTTGTAGTTTGTGAGAAAAACGAATAATGACACAACCATTGCAGATTTGATATCAATCCGTCCGGTCGTTTGGAAAACAATCTTTTCTGTACAGACATGAATCTTTCCTTTAAGACAGATAGAGTCTTTTATTCCATTCTATTTATTCTTATCTTATTCCATAACTTTGAATAAATGCTTTTAGTTCAATGCGTATTTAGTGCACCATTTGTAACTTTTGTTTAATCGCCAATCTTTAATTGAAGAATCATCTCCTAAAAGACAGTTATTAATCTGCAGAATCTGTCTCTCTAACAAACTAAAACAAAATATGTAATATGTGAATTTATTGATGTAAAAACACTCTTGAAATATTAATTCAAACAAATGAACACCTTTATATGGATTATGGGATAATAAATTGAGACGATTGTTTGTTTGTTTACGAAAGCATATCAAATATATGCATTTACTAACCTTATTGTTGTGAGTTAAAATTAGTCTCTAACCATAATTCTATGAAATATAAACACAACACATGTATCGGAATAAGGTTAATTATTGGTAGAACAATTTTACGATATTGGTTGCCTTTACAGGTTAAAGTAGTAGGATATTGCAGCCACCGTTTATCTCTGCATGATCGTAAGAGGCGACTTAATACGTTCGAATATTTGCAGTCTAGGCATCTCTTAGATCTAGTGTGGTGGTTTTGAACCCTGGTGTTTCTTAAAATTTGTAGCCTCATATATTTACCAAAATCATATGTCCTGGTTCGGCGGCATATGCCTTAAACTGTGTCGGTCGGTACGCCGTATAACCAAACAAAACAAAAAAACATATAGACCTATATGGACCCGTGAAAAATAAAGCTAATAAATTGATTGAAAAAAAAAACCCGATGTTACTCATATTATGAAATGGAAATTGTACATGTCTAAAATATACACAGATAAAAAAGTGAGTGAATACAGAAATAAAAACATACACTTATAATTACAATAATATGCAGTATATTACGAACAGGATGCGAGGTGCATTTTAAATTTCAATTTGTCCTCTTCTGATATGTCAAACTTAATGTTTGCTACTGCTTTATTAAATTAATGTAAATTAATGTATATTATTTTTGTTTCCATGTTTCTGTTCCAAAGTAACTTATACAATATTTTCTATACACCATAACTTAAAGTCTACAGCCTTCGAGGCTTTCTGAAAGGCAACCGAAATAGTTTCTTCCTTCAAAATAACAAGAACAAGTTTTACATTTTACAATTAAATGCTATCATCTTGTAAAAAGACGATAATTTAAAATGAAAATCAATATTACCTCTTTGTTGATTTCTTCGTATCATGTTTATTGTAAATCATAAAAAGACAAACAATAAAAAATAAATAAATTCTAGAATAACTGTTTACAACCTGTGGTTATTTTGTTTATGTGATTATTTGACATGTTAGAAAATGATTCATAATAAGGTTGCGAGCGACTTTTATTGGCATACAAGCTAAATGTAATAATTACATTCGCCTGATCAAGTAGAATGTAACATGTAAAATCGGTGACACTTACACGTCATTCTTAAAAAAGGCGGCATATGGTTCAACAATTAAAAAAATGCATGTATTTTAAATGTAAAAATAATGGGTTAGACTAAATAACGATTTGAAATAATCAGAGTTTATTAAGCTTAATATCGCAGCAGGCAGCATAAACATGTATTTTAAGATTAATTGAACAATATTCATGAACAGTTGAAATCGCGTAGAAAAAGATGCGGAACCAAAGGTTTTATTGTCAACAATACAAGGAACCTGCTAGCGGGTAACATCCCGTGCTCTTTTGATAAACACAGTATGCATCGAATTTTCAGAGACTAGTTGTTACCAATAAAATCTAACTTTGCAGTGCCAGCTTTATTTAAAAGATATCTTGGTTTGTTTATTCTGTTGCATAAATATGAATATTTCCCAGTATAGTCACAGTTTGTTTACAATTAAATATAGAAGCTACAAATAAGTAAAAGTCAAGCGTTTCTGCTTAACTCGTTAATGTAGGGAACAAGTTATGACTATTTCGTGCAATACTCGTTTAGACAATATTACAAATATTTTCACAAATATTAATATTTGATTCCATAAATGTTAAATCAATTCATTTAAATACGAACATTTTCCTCAGACTTTTAAACAACATTTTTAAAATTCGGAAAAGCAAATAAAATATAAGTTACTAAACATAACAATTATATCTACTATTTTTGTTTGTTTTTACGAAATAAACAGTGTTTTGTAATAATGACATCAATCAATGTATTCATTTTAATCACATGAAAGATATGTATTTCAAGATGTAACAATAATCGGGACAATATTGATGACTTAATGTTACTTGTGTTTCATCAAAGGATGCGTATATGCTCTATATAATTTATGCTTCAGTAAAACCCTCATTACTGAATTGCAATATCTAACAACTTCTTTACGTATGTACCACGCATTTAAATCATTATTTTTATTTAGCATTAAGAGAACTGTTATAATATTTTTGTAATACTATTGAACAGCTGAAGTAAGGGTATTTCCAGACATTACTACTTGTGTTCTTCTTTTCTTTTTCCAAGCACTTTTTGAACAAGGTCTACTGAGCTGAAAAAGAAATTAATATCACAGTATCTATTTGACCTTTTAATTAAAAAAACGTATTTTGAATTGAAATAGATATAAATAAATAAATAAATAAATAAATAAATAAAAATAGAAAAGCCGTTTCGAAAAATGTTTGATTCCATCACTGTTATGTCTACTGTATAACTTATCTAAACACTTCATTTTATCATCAATAAATTCAATTTTAAAAGATCGAACATTTGTTTTCATTACCTACAATATCATTTCTTCGCATGCATACATTTTCTTATATTTACTGATTCTCTACTCGCTGATTTTGCAATAACAGCCGTAAAGCCTTTATACACCATTTGCCTCGAGTATTCATGTACTCAAGTTGTAGGATTGTTCCATTTGTAGTTGATGATCTTTTTGCAAAATGATTGATTACTTTAAGTAATAACAAGATTATAGCATTATTAAAATTTTTCAAATTCTTCATTCATCATATAACTTATCCATATGAGATCTTTCTTTTAAGGGAGGAAATGTTATTTGTTATTTAGAATGATTGTCATATTCTAAGATGAATTCATTCAGTAAATGATCAGCCAAGCAACTGTTGTTTTGAGTTATTCTAATGCATTTTGTACGATAGGTTTCCCAGACGCATTATTTTGACACTAACGTTTACAACAATAACAAAATCAATAGTTCCTAAATATCATATCTTATGTAAATAAACTCGTATCTATATATTTGTGTTTGGTACATCTAACCATTTCCATCCTAATGGAAGCATTTTAAGATATCAAGTTAGAAATGCTCTGGTCGAAGTTTACAACAAATATAAGGCATCATGTTACTGCTAATTTATCTGATAAACACATACATTTATTCTCACCTTCACACTTCATGTGTTTCATGTATCAAACATAAGTCTATTGTCAGTCAAATATAGGTTTGAGAGTTGCGAACGTTTATAATTTATATTAAAACAATAGATCTCTACAGGTAAGATTTTCTATACTGATATATTATCACGAAATAACGACGATAAAGGACACTCTTGCTCGTGAGCTTAGAGATGAGGCACGTGAGGCCAATAGGAAACATGATTTGGTTTACTATCAGCGTAATTAAGTAACACGTTTTAATAATAAAACATTTTCTTGATTTAATCCTATGAATATGTCTTGACTAAAGATGCATTTTATCAATAGTTTTTGGATATTTAATTGTATATTATTCATGTTAGCAAATTTATTTTGAAGATAGTGAGTGCAGGGAAATATATTTATGTTGTAAACTCATAAACTGACATCAGTTGTCTGAGGCATATGACAGGGTATCATAACATATGTACCAGTTTGTATTGTTTCATGTTAGCAACAGGAAATCAAATTGTCTAAATACATTATATTCTAAAATGATGATATAAGTACAATAAAAAAAGTTTACGAGATCGTTTTCCATCCGAATAATTCCTGACATATAAAGTGGTTATCGCAATTTCTTTTAACTGCCTAGCTTTTTCCATTTCAATAACAAATTAAAACCGTTTATCTATAAACCTCGTAGTAAGTTAGTTAGTCGGTCGGTTAGTCGGTCATTTAGTTACTCAGCTCTGCTCTTCTCTACTCTGCTTATCTCATCTCAGCTCTGCTCTGCTTAGTTCAGCACATCCCAGCTCCGCTCAGCTCTACTCTGCCCGACTGAACTGAGCTGAGCTTAGTTCGTGTGTCCGTTAGTCAGTTGATAATGCTGCGAAACATTGTACATCCCTTGTATAAACTGTAATCAGTTGGAAGTTTTTAAGTACTTTAACAACCACTTAATATGTCAGATGATAAATGGAAACCTAAAGGATATGTCTGATAACTTCGCATTTTCTAACAACTGAAAATTGACATTTTATTATACACATAATAATCTGATAGTTTATATTACTTTTATAAAATGTAAATAGCTTTTTTTTATTTAACTGGTAACTGTTGGCAGTTTAGGCATTCTTTAGTTTTTTTTGTGGTTAGATTTCTATTCGTTATTTAATTGCTTTACAGAGAATATATGTATTTGATCACGTTAAGATATGTTATTTATCTCATTTACACAAACATGAAGTAGTTTGTACGTCAATGAACTTCTTTAACTGTCATATGTTACCATATAGATATGTTCCAAAATACGACGAAGATTACGCCCATTCTCGTACAATTTTACAACAGTAGTTATACATTTTAAAAACAATATTTTGTACAAATCCTGTTTCAAAATATATCTCTGATTGCCCTATAATTTGCCGTTCGTCTTTAAAAAATATCTGGCTTATGTACACAAAGTATGCTTTTTGCAAACATTACTTGTGTATCATTCTATTCTTAAAAGAAAATATGTATTATGATAACGATCTTTTTGATAACTCTATGTACACCAATATGTTTGTATAGAAAAATATAGATAAAAGAAAGACCAAGCAACCGTCCTCACCTCCTAGCACCGACTTAAGCAGAATTTAAAATTTAAAAGTTTAAAATTAATACCGGAGAACAGTATTGTAAAATATGCGGTTTGTAAATAAGTACATCTGCAAAATTAAATACAATATTTAAAGGCGTACATTTTACAAATTATGCAACCCTTCGTTGTGCTGTGACTTGGTCTATGATTGATAAAATAAGTCATTGATACACTGCTGATGAGACAAACATACCTCTAATAAACCAAGGATCTTTTCGTCTAAAATACACACAAATAATTGTTTAATGAGTCACGGATCACAAATATTGTAATACAATATTCAAAATCACATGCATGTATTTTATTAAAAAGTTTCATTAATGCTAATTCGGATAAATAGGGACGTCCCGGCCGGGATGTTAGGGTCGTTGACTTCTTACCCATCTTTCCCATTACCTATGTAGGTTCGAATCTCGCCAGGGAATTTAAGCTTTCTGTGTTACGTAAGTGAACGTGAACGTGAGTGGTTTTTCTTAGAATGCAGTTAAATGTTCTACCACCAGTAAAGATGAAATTTCCTCATATGACATTAACAGTGTTGGTACTAAGTTAAACTCAACCAGCACTACAGATAAGAACTTTCTTTCTTTGTTTGTAAATCGTAGACTAAATAATGATTTCATTGCATGTCTTTTGAACTCTTATCATACAATATTTTAACGTTTTAACAGCATACACAGTTATACATATATCGTTATATGTTTCTGTCGACCTTACTTGTAAACATAAATTCTGAAAATTGAAAATTGCACAAAGGCTGTCATAACAACATTTATAACTGCAAATCGTTGTCTCGGTCGGGACGAAAGTGTTCATATCTTTAATACACATTATTTCATCCGTTTTATATGTTTGTTGATTCTTGCAAGGTCTTAAAGCAGCATTTATATCTGTTTATAGAATAACTGATATCCTGTCGGATAAATGCAGAACAGGAAAACACTGAAATAAGGGAACTATGTTTCAATGCAGTGAAAATAAATTTGTTAAAGTGAAAATACGGGAAATTAAAATACTTTATTTCATCAATATTTCTCAATATTTCATATTGATATAATAAATACAAACATTTACATCTAAATATCTCAATTTCCACTGCGAAATGATCAAGATGAGTTCATATTATTTTGACTTAATTGCATTTAAGAAAATTAGAAAGTTTAAAGATTATGTATAATTGATTCCTGAAATTATCATTTTAAGTAGCATTCGTTAAATAAATGACGAAATCACATTACATACTGACATAATAGTATGTTTCTTTCGTAATATCAATATATTTTCTTAATAGCCACAATGTGCAACAATGTTTCTTGAAAATTTTCAGATTTGTTGGTTTGTAAATGCTATGTAAATAAAACTAAATTGCTCTTTGAACAATTATCCAATTTATTATTAATTGATATTTTATGAACTGCAATATATGGCTGACATAGCTTTATCTTCTGTGTATATCTAACAGATTTAAGTTCTTTTATGTACTTTAGTATCTTTATGTTTTAATGTATTAAATGTTTTAAGCAGATTTTGTAATGAAATATAACAGTTTAGTTTAATCATATTTTATTGCTAATATATACATGTAAATATACAAAGAAACAAATTGATTTCAAAATAACAAATAGCAAAAGGGTTGGGCCCAAGTTCTTACAACATTAGCGATCGGCCCTCCCCCTGAAAAATATATTAATCAACATTCATGGCATTTATATGAGAAAGTGTGACATGTATACATATAAAGCGAACAAAAGAAAAAAAATAAAGACAGATTAACATAAAAAAATAAAACAATGTAAGAAATAAGTAAGACAGAAAAAAAATGAAATATAACAATTACATTGTTCTACATTTGCTCGTTATGTAATGAAAAGAATAACAACTACTGCACTGTATAGACATTAGCAAGTTCTTATACTTGATACTTTCCTGTATTATAAACTGTGTAGGTTTGTTACAGCTTCAATGCCTCACGTTGTGTGGATCTTTAAAAGGTTTGTAGACCATTAAGAAAATCAAGATTTTATACAACGAATAACTCTGAATTGTGTCGCAATTTTGTTAGTAATTAAATAATCCGTCAATAAACACTCCGGAAAAAGAATACCAAATAGACATATAACATCATAAAGATCAAATGTGGAATGTGACTGATATTGTAAATCCAAAAAAGTATGGATAAATTGTCTTTTGTCAATTTATGCACAGCATTGTTTTGACTTCATCAGATTGCTTTCATTATTTTTTATATTTAAAAAAAATCTAAATAAATAAATACCCGAGCAGACGATGTCATAATTGTATAAATACATAATTGTTCCTTATGTTGGCTTTTGTTTTATGACTTTAAATTCATAAAGATGATTTAATCACGCAATGATATTGATATTTTATGGGTTTTAGGTAGGCGTTTACGATACTCTAGGGCTTTATTGATGCATATCTGCATTACCTCTATCTGAAAATGAAGAATATATCACTTGTTTTATCGTAACAGGCGTCAAATATGGAATTAATGTTTGCATAACTGAATAATGATACAATATTGTTCAGTTTCACTCCGGCCATATGACGACATAACTGTCGAGTTAATCATGCTTGGTCCAAGGGAAAAGCTATCCATTTAAATTCAGCAAATTAATTGCAAAAAAGCGTTACCTTCTAAACTACAAAATACGCGCAAGTAAAATGTAAATCATCAAATAAACAATTGACCACTATTATATTCATAGTACAATTATTATTATTATACGTATCGGAAGGATTGTCAAGAAAAAATCACTTAACATATACACATCATACACCTGCACAATCATATATAATGCACTGAAAAGACGAGCGAGGTTTTAAGCACGCGTAAATGAAGGAATGGTCAGCTGTGTGCTGATACCTTTACAAGATCCGAATAAAGTGCTACCTTAGTACAAATCTGTTTAGATCTGCGCAGTTGTTGAAGTTAAAGGGGAGTCGTTAAGGCACGAAAATTCCATCATGTCCGTACCAGTTGTACTCGTTCGCTGGACTGGTACGCTTCAGTCAATGTCGTAATGTGCCAGGAATCCGATACCATGTGTCTTACTTATGTGTAGATAGTGTTGCTCGTTATGCTTGTAATGGTATATAAAAATCCACGGAACGTATTAATCGATATATGAACTTTAAATAATAAAATGACAAACGATAAAACATCCAGATGTTTTATGACAGTTCAATGCAACAGCTCTTACACCAATGCGTTTTGTTCAAATGCGAAACAGTTCCCTTTAGGTGGAGACAACGTGTTTACGCCGCTGGTTCCACGTTATTTCGGTAAACTACAGACAGTCGAACAGTCCATTATTTGTATACGGAGATTAGAAAACATTGAAGGAAATGTAAATAAAATGTTTTGCAACAAAGCCTAGAAAATAAATAAATGAAAAGCTTCTGTATGAATGTTTAAATGTACTTGTATTTACATTGACGACTCGCTAAAAATAGCGTGTCATTTCGCAGTAGATCATGCGTGTCATTCAAATTCATATAAGACTCGGTTTTTTTGCAGCCGAATAAAGATAAGGTGACTCTACGTAAAAAAATGATAAACAAGATCAACAGGTAAAAGCGGCGTTTAATGAACGTCACCCATACACGACCAAGAAACAATAACCAGTTGCAGGCAACCCAGGAGGACCCCAAACAAAAACAGGACAGGGCGCAAGGCAGAGCACGGACAGGTTAATCTTAACAGGAAATAAAAGTAATCGACAAGCAAATTAAAGAAAGCAAATAATTGATTGATTAATATACCCACAAAGTAAAGGGCATAGGGGAAGGAGACTCGAGATTGGTCAAAGATTTTGACCTTCACAACTAATAGCTAATCTGGCATCGGCTCTGACCTCAGAAGCTTGTCTGACTAATTTCAAAAAACGCTTAGCTCTTCAAGCATATGAATTGCTGCCGATAACATTTGTATTGATTTTGAGAGCCAGTTAATAAATTTGAATAATGATTGCTATTTTTTAATGTTCGTTTCAAAGACCAATTCTGGTTGGGTATGTTCTAACTCTTTATAGAGCTGTCCAAGTGATGTGCATGTTTAGTAAGCACACAGATGTAAGATGAGCTACTTTATATGTTATAAAAGCTTCCCATTATTCCTCTGAGAGAGTAAATAAATATCACAAAACATATTTGCTTATGCTCTTTTGTCAACTGTAGAATTCTAAGTCATGCAATGTTCGCAATCACTGTTAAAATAAGCGTCTTATATTGGTAAATCTGCCAATTTTCATATCTGAATTATCGCATAAAGCAAACATTTATCAATGTTTATAAGACAAAACAACATTTTAGACACGTAAGAAAGCGATGTATATGTAGATGTATCGATATGATAGCCTGAAACATAAAATATTGTCAAAAACGAAACGAAGATTTGTTTGAAAGCACATGTAATAACAATTTAAGTTTACATTTGATGCTGGGTTATGTTATGGTCGAAAAGTCCATGCAGCGATGACTCAATACATTCAAGAGCATATAGTCTCATAAAAATCAGAGTCGAAATGGAACCGTATTTTTCAATTTATTTACGATGTAACATGAAAGTTTATTTCTTCTAGACTATCATGCAGAATTTAATAACATTTAATGTTTATGATATAAGGAAAAGCATAAACGTTTATAAACCATATTGTATATTACAATGTAAAATAATAAAGGCTGCAGACTTTAAAAATAGCCATATCTTAATATACATCTAAATAAACGTTTTACTATTTTTTTTATTCTTATTTTGGACGTAATATTTCTATAGAATATTGAAAGTAATGTTCTGAAAAAGATTTTTATTCAAGACCATTTATATAATAATAGTTATAACATTATTATAATTTATAGTGTTATTGTCATTACTTATCAGTTTACTTAAAAAGAAAATTACATAGCAATTTGACGTGTTTGTTTATTATGAAAGACATTCATATTCAAGGCTTGAAACTTTAGATATAATTTAACACTTATTTGTTAATATTCAGGGGCAACATACTATGAAATATAGAGCCATAGACAAAACAATAGAGAAATCGTTTTCAGAAAACTGCAAAAAAGCCCTTATAGTAAAAACATACGGATTCAAACAGATTCAAACAATATAAAGTAATTTATTCCGCAGTTTTGTACCTGTCATACTCTTTCTTAAAAGTATTTTCTTTTTACGGAACAACAACAAGCAGAAGAATCAGATCATCTTAAAGAACGTTTTACATATGATTATTAGTATTTTATTCATGTTTTAATATAAGACAGACCGAATTATGCGTAGTAGGCATTTTTTAACTTAGAATGTTTTTAGGGATACAATAATATATACATTCGAATTCTATAAATCATAAAATAATTTAACTTTTATTTTATTTTGTATATTAGAATTGTAATAAAATAGACTATTGACATAAAGTAGACTATCCCAAATAAAAGGTTCGAAGTGCATGTATCTTTATATATAAAATGTTTTTAAGGTTCTATAACAAGATCACGAAAATTGAACTCTTATACTTATTTAGCTATGAACAATAGCCCGAAATAATAAACTAACTCTGTACTGTCCCTTTTACATGTTTTTGTATATTCAATCATTGATAAAATCTCGATGTTCTGTTTCCGTTTTTTTTAAATGGCTGAAATATTGTATGTACTTTAAAAAACCATCCTGCTACAGGAAATATATTTTACTTCAATTCAAGCATAATGTGTGAAAACTAGAACAATACATGAAATGTACGTTAATCTAATTTTTGATATAATAAATATATCTACGAGTATTTTAAGGTATACAAATATTGGGTAATTTGAATGGAAATAGTAATTCAAAACTGCTTACTTGCTATTTATGTCATCTGAATAAATGGCATATCATCTCTTGAAATGTACACGTGTGTGTATAGATGCTTACGTTATGAATTATCAACTTTGGAATAGAAATTGTGAAAATCCTTTTCTTATTTTTTTTTACATTTTTCAATCAATTAAGTGTACTTTATGTTTCTTGTTGGGTACTTCAAAACAACTGACACACGGTTCACTTCATCTACCTTCTAGAAGAAGCGTGTCTAGAATGCTTTTACGCTATATCTGCAGTTGACAGACTTTATCAGGCTTAAGTTAAACCGTTTCAAGATTTTTCTTTACAGTTCATGATATTAAACATTTCAGTGATACATTATAAATGATACATCCTCGAAGAAAAAACACTTTATTGAATATCTAATGAGTCCAATACTATGTTTGTTCAAATATAACCAGTCCGCTGATTATTGCATTTCCAATATTCCGTCTTCTACCTTCAAAACAGTTTTTGTATGATTTCACATGAATGAACACCCTATAACTGTAGCTGGTAAAGTAATGGCTTTACGTGTGTCTTTTATATAGATAATCATAATAAATTGATTCCATAGACTTATATTTTTTATGAAAAAATAGTTGTTTTACATTTGTCTATTTGTGCCTTAACATTTTTCAAAATTGAAAACACATCAGAGTTGAAACATTATTATTGAGTGAAATATTTCTAGAATAATATGTTCGATCAATATGTTGGATAAATGAACACAAATAAAAGTGTTCTTCTTTTTGTTTTAGACTTTACAGACCGACAAATGGCATTATGCCATGTCATAAGGACACCAATTATATGTACCAAATAGTTGCAAAGTGCAAACATCATGTTAATTTAGTCGACAATGTTTAAGTCTACGATATTTGTTTTGTGGTAAACTTGTTATTTTATTTTTCCAAATTGAAATTAATTTTGTTAAAGAAATAGAGGATAGTGAATGAGTGTAAGTTTAACATTCGTTGAATAAAATAATAAAATGCTCGTCAGAGGTTCACATAATATGATTTTATTCAACACTTTCAATAAGTTCAGTCTATTTATTACCTACCAAAAAAAAAGACCGTGTGAAGTGGAAAAGAACTATTTTTAATTGGTGCGCCTTTAATATAACGCTGACCTTTATTATCAAGTACTTCACACGCGACTCCGAAGAAATTGCAGCATATTCAATCAACATTTATTTTTAAAGAATTACATTTTAAAGAAATATTTTTTATGTTTAATCGACCCTTTGTCAGTGTGGTGAAATTGAGCGAACCAACCAATGTCAAAAGTGTCATCAGAAGACACATTATGTTAAATACAATATCAAATATAAGAGCTTCTTTGTTAGAGATCATCTTGTTCGGAACGGAATCCAAATCAATTGAAGCAAATGAGATGAAATTTTCTGAAGTTCATAAATATATCAAACTAAGCAAGAAGTTTAAGACATGATTTATTGAAACATATTTTAATCATTACCTCAGTCGTTTTACACATTAAATTTGTATTCTCTAGAACCAGCCAAAGCAAGTTAGTCCTTAATGTACTAACAAAGCATTATAATTAAAACATATCTTACCATTTATTATACATGTTTGAATATCTATGTATCCTTAATATGATTATAAATAAAATATGTTTAAAACTAACATTCAGCACAAGCTATGTTTTTATAACGCAAATGACGTCACGGCAGTGCAAAACTATTTTACGGAGTCACAAAATCGGCACTGGTATGTGATAAAGATCAATATTGAGCCACATACATATTTTTAAGTATAAATTTAATATATTTTGTATGATAACTGTACATTTGGTAAATGGTTTCTTTCGGGCTTTCTAAAATATGATATTCTATACGCATGCCTGCTACAAATATTGATATACGAGTAGTCTTATGCTAGCAAATGATATCCTTTTCGTCAGTAAAATAAATTCCCTATCTCTCACTAGATATCACTCATACTGTGCTCTGCTAAATATTTTGTTCTGTATAAAAAAGTCGAGAATAATAATGCTGGTTTAAGGAACAATGAAAATGAAATGTGTTTGTTTTTTCGTACGTTATGAAAAATACAAATATATGAAATATGAAAAAAAATCTAACATCGAAATATCCACATTTTCTCACGTCTCGGTGAGAAAAATATCATATTTACGCCAAACAAACATACTCTATTTAAAAATACAACAGGAAGTTACTCAATTTCATTTAAAGGAATACTTTGCTATTTATGTTTAGATATATACTGTTAATTTTCAATGTAGTCGGCTATTAACACATGTAATGCCTGCAAACGCTATATAATAAAATATTTTGCAGATTGAAAAAGTTTAAATGAAAACATGTTTAAGTCGTTCCATGTAGATATACATTTGTCTATTCAATTCTTAAATATTTCAATTTAAAACGACATATACATGGATACGTATATTCATTATACGTTGACTTTATTATCGTTACTTAAGTTAGATAACAACATATATATGACATAAAATAACGTTATATAGTTAACAAATGATTGTTCATTCTCTCCCAAAATTGCACTTAATGCTTATATAACTGTTGACGCGCGTTATACATTCTAAACTGATATATAGAAACCAAAACAATAGGCAGCAATAAAATACAGACACGTTTTATAAGTTCTGACATTTTAATTGATACATATTCTTCTAGTTGAGGATGTCAATTAAATTCACGGAAGAAACATAATTATACAAGGAGTAGATCGCAAGAATAAAATGTAAGAGATGTTGACAATTCAATTAAAGTGGTTTAATTGTCAATTACACTGCATTGAATGTCATCATATTGTATCAAAATGTTTCACTCATTATATGACAGTTCAATTTCAGATTAAATTAAATATCAGCAGGTGTAGGCCGGGGTACTCAGTTTGATATCTGTCCGTATTTTAACCTATTGTATGGTGTGAAACTGTGGACTATTAATATAAATACATTTCCAACTTATTCTTAAGCAAAAGTTAAAATCACTTTTGATAAATGTATGTATCACGTTTTCATTTTAAGTAAATACAAGGGTGAAAATGCAATCTCAATATACAGGCAGGTAAACTGTACATGATTATATTATAAGTTTGAATCACAGCCTAGAGAGTCGGATTACTCAGTTTGATATCTGTCAGTATTTTAACCTATTGCATAGTGTGAAACTGTACATATTTAATAACATATCCAACTTATTATTTAGGAAATAGAAAAACTATATGTTTTCACATTTTCATATCAAGAAAATATGTCGAAAATGCAATCCCAATATACAGGCAGGGAAACTGTACCTATACGTTGGAAGAATATGCTACATTAACGATGTTGATCAAATGAAGTTAATAATAGTAATGTTTACAGACAGAAAGATACATTAAAGTTTTGTCTTAAATCTCGAAAGAAAACCATCAGTGCTCACAACAATGAAACTAAATATAGATTTACTAAATCTGATTTGACATAACAAACCAAGTTTATATCATATCTATTTTGATTTGTTATTCCAGAAACAGATGTGAGTGCATTTCAAACCGAACGGAAATTAATATTATCATAAAACATTCAGTTGAATTGAATTTCAATTCTGTTCTTGGTTCTTGAATCAAATACAAAACACAATAACAGACCTACTCATAATTTTTTAATTTATATGTTTTTTTCTTTTACAAATATAGCATGTAAGTAGCTATAAAATACCTAAAATACACCTATCACAATACGCTCTGTGATAACAATTTGATATAAGCAAAAACTGACTACAAATATGTATATGTATTATGTTATAAAGTAAGCTACAGCTTGAATGAATTAGCACAGTCATTTAAATTTCAAACTGTGCATATCTAATTGCATATCCAACTTTTGCCGTGTTTCTATCATTCAGTTTGATATATAAGCACAAATTGACCACAAATATATGTATTATGTTATTACGTAAACTGCAATGTGAATGATTTCATACAGTCATTTAAATTGCTTGAACTGTATAGAATTATGGAAATATGAAAATACAATGTAGTGTATTTTTTATTATTATTCATATAAATGCAAAATATTGCTTACATCGTCTCGTTTCGCAAATAAACAATGGCTGTCTATCTCTTAATAACACAATTACTTGTGTCAATATTATTAATGCAATCCATGAGAAAATTGTTCTGGTAATTTATCATTTTATTACAAAAATCTATGTTCGCTCCTTTTATTGCAAAAAATAAATACGATGTTATATCAAAATAAACTGATACTGACCACTGCATTAGAAATTGTGAAGTCATTACAATGTACAATCAAACTTTTTGAAGTCATGTCATTGCATACTTTGTACGAGCTAAAACGATTCTATAGAAAGAAACACCTTGTGCGAAAGGAACTGTAAATTCTTTTTAAATCGATTTGTTATGTGCATTTATATATATATAAAGGGTTTCTTTTTAATCAAGATCTATTGTTTTTCTAGGTTTTTTAGAATTCATAGTGTGCCTTCTTTTTGTTATCTTTTCGATATGTTTACTTATTGCTTAATTATGTTTTATATTTCTTAAAGACCCTGTAACGCATTTTTATGGTTTTATATCATAAATCTGATGCTCAAATAAAGATTTTTGTAATATTGTAAGTTTCCAAAAGAATTATTTGTAAAGATATTACCGAATTTAACATTCATGTAAATAAAGGGAGGTAAGTAGAAATTTATTTTACATCTTATATTATACATTATTCTAGACGTAACAGAAGAATATTCCTGACCTAAGACGAGGAGCCCAAGCCAGAGCCATCCACAGAATATACTATATACCAATTTTATTGTTTGTGAAATGTAAATTAATTTAATAAATTGTTGAGTTAATCTTATTTCAGGTGTCCGTATCTTTTAGTCCTTGTGTCCCTATTTTCCCTTATCCATTTACGTGTGTTTGAGAAGAACCCACGTGTCGATATTGAAGTGTGTCCGGGCTAGCAGACCCCGGGTACGTTTCAATATTTTTATTTATTTAGATTATGATATTGCATGTGCGCTTTGAAGTGCTTTATACAATATTTATATAAATAAGATCAAACGAATGTTAAAGAGAAATAAAGCAACATTTGTACATCTGTGCATTTTAATTATGCTTTCCGCCTTCAATGGGCCTGAGTGCGATTATTCTAACATAATCGCTTTGTATTCATAATTCCTTATAACTCAATTATTAAATTTATCTGAGGTGATTTATCTGTATAAAATATTACAGAAACGTTGTGTCAATTAAGTAATGTGAAATAAGGAGAATATCACAAATTAGTTGCAAATCTCACTTTATAGATACCAGTTATATATTTGAAATATAGGACTATTCGTAGTCATTGAATATTAAACTCTTTTTTTTGGGACATTTTATTCGTGTGAACAAAAATTGCAAATATATACGTCGAGAAAAAGTTCTCTTGTCATTATAACAAATAGTCATATTTATCACATGGATAAATAGGTTCCGAGACAGGAATCTATTTAATACAACAAATGTCTAATCAAAGTTCTCTTGGGCGACATCGAGGGTGTTCTCTACAGCAAAATGATCGAGGCCGTATATATACTATGTTATATAACTATTACCTTTCTGTATTTAAATTCAATATGCTTTCCTCGCTATATACATTTTCCAAATTGTTTTCGGTCAATTTATCACCATGGAAGTGACATTGTATATAGTTCAAATTGTAAATTTATTAAAATTGAAAAACACGTCACATTTTGACAAAAATAAGATAATTGTTTCCGTTCGTTCAGGTATTAACTTGTTATTTATATCTAGATTGCCTGCAAGAACACAATTAGTCTGTTACACTATACACAAGAAATGTATGGCAAAAATTGCGCGCAGTTAAATATTTTTAAACAATTTCCAAATTTAAGAACACATAAAACTAGGTTCATCTATGATATACGTGAACAAACTGTGTTCCTTTGTATGACATTATTTTATGTACAAAACGGTACTACTGACGCTAATATCCGTCCTAAAGCGTGGAATAGACAGAAAACGAAACCGCATAACAGAATATAGAGCAAGAGTATCAAAAAGGAAAGAAATCCAATATATACTATCTGTAGGAAATCTTGTTGCTAACTATCGTTTCAACGACTTCATAAAACGAATATAGCAATTTCATTACATATAAAATATAAAGAAAGCAAATAATCAGATTCTGTCAAAAAAGGTGAATGATCATAAAAAGCCGTTCTTGGTTCTAAACAAGTATGAAAACGCTTTTTAAATGCTTACACTGTGTCTTCATAAGGAATTTTATTTAAAATTTAAAACTTTATTGAAGATTTATAAATATGAATATAGAATATGAGACAACACATAACTTCTAACGAAAACTTTAAAAGCTCTGTATCATCGAGTCATTTCAAAATTTAAAGGCACGGAAGCGACGTCATGATACAAAACTAAGCTTGAATTTAATATAACTGTTAGTGAAAGTTTAAAATGAGATCAAGTAAAACCTGTTGCACATGTGCAACACAAATGAGGCATCGTTTCTTCGCAAAAGTACATGCAATGTAGTTGTATACATAACTTATATGCTTGTTACGTGTTATGTACACTGAATACCAATTTATAATTGTTGTATCATAGTCTGGGGACCTTTCTGTTGAAAAAGTGTCAGGGTTAAATCGTATACTTATACATGCACAGTGCGTTAACTGGAGTGTATGGAACGCCGTGACTGTCTTATGTGATCAATGTTTTTGCTATCTTGTGAAACGATGATATTATTTTGTCTTTTGTGCAATTCACATCATGTCTTGTCAAAGAATCATGCTGACTTGTGCAAATAACATATTAACTTGTCAAAATGTATAATGACTTGTGCAAATAACATGTTAACTTCTCAAAATATAATGATTACTTGGGCAACTGACTTGTTGACTTGTCAAAGTATCGTGATGACTTGTGCAAATAACATATTAACTTGTCAAAATATATAATGACTTGTGCAAATGACATGTTAACGTGTCAATATATAATGATGACTTGTGCAACCGACTAGTTGACTTGTCGAAGTATTGTAATGACATGTGCAAAAGACATGTTAACTTGTCAAAATTTCATGATGAAATGTGCTAACGGCATGTTAACTTGTCAAAGTATCGTGATGACTTGTGCAAATCATATGTTAACTTGTCAAAGTATTATGATAAATTGTGCAAACACCATGCTAACATGTCAAATGATCATGATGATATGTGCAGACAGCATGTTAACTTGTCAAAGTATCGTGATGACTTGTGCAAATGACATGTTATGTTAATTAGTCAAAATTTCATGATGACATGTGCACACAGCATGTTAACTTGTCAAAATATCGTGATGACTTGTGCAAACAGCATGTTAACTTGTCAAAGTATTAGATGATTTGTGCAAACGACATGTTAACTTGTCAAAGTATCGTGATGACTTGTGCAAATGACATGTGAACTTGTCAAAATATAATTATGACTTGTGCAAATGACATGTTTACTTGTCAAAATTTCATGATGACATGTGCAAACAGCATGTTAACTTGTCGAATTATCGTGATGACATGTGCAAATGACATGTTAACTTGTCAAAGGATCATGATGACTTGTGCAAACAACATGTTAACTTGTCAAAGTACTGTGATGACTTGTGCAAATGACATGATAACTTGTCAAAATTTCATGATGACATGTGCAAACAGCATGTTAACTTGTCGAATTATCGTTAAAACATGTGCAAACAACATGTTAACTTGTCGAATAAATCGTCATGACATGTGCAAACAGCATGGTAACTTGTCAAATTATCGTGATGACATGTGCAGACAACATGTTAACTTGTCAAAGTATCGTGATGACTTGTGCAAATGACATGTTAACTTGTCGAATTATCGTGATGACATGTTCAAACAGCATGTTAACTTGTCAAATTATCGTGATGACATGTGCAAACAGCATGTTAACTTGTCAAATTATCGTTATGAAATGTGCAAACAACATCTTAACTTGTCAAAAGATCATGATGACTTTTGCAGACAACATGTTAACTTGTCGAATTATCGTGATGACATGTGCAAACAGCATGGTAACTTGTCGAATTATCGTGATGACATGTGCATACAACATGTTAACTTGTCAAATTATCGTGATGACTTGTGCAAATGATATGTTAACTTGTCAAAATTTCATGATGACTTGTTTAGACAACATGTTAACTTGTCAAAGAACCGTGATGACTTGTGCAAAACACATGTTAACTTCTCAAAGTATCATGAGCATGTCATCACAATAATTTGACAAGTTAACATGCTTAAATGACAAAATAGTATCATCATTTCACAAGATAGCAAAAACATTTATCACATAAGACAGTCACGGCGTTCCATAGTATTTGTTACCTGCACTCAATAGCATGTCCATTGATTGACTCTTTTTTGCTTTGGTTTACTTATTGTGACGGCAGAGAAAGGGAAAGCGACAGAAATATCATATTCAGATGCTCGTTGATTGGTTACTTTTTTCTGGGCTTTCATATTTTGACAACAGCGAACGTGTTTTTATGTTTAACTATGATACAAAAGAGAAAGTTTGACTTTGATACAAAAAAGAAAGAACATCAAAACACTCGGCAATCTGATTTATACTCGGGGGCTAAGCCCCCTCGTACAAATCAGATAACCTCGTTTTCGATGCTCTTTCACTTACTTACACACGGATAATAAAACATTTTTCTTCATGTTTACGTCAATGAATTACTTTGAAATAGGGATAATGAGAATCACTATTAAGTATATTTAAGCAGTGAACAAGGAAAGGTCATTTACGGCTAAGCTGTTCTTTTTTTTATCCTGAATAGATATATCAGCTTTGTCTGACAGCTGAACTTTTGTTTGGTCATTGCTTTGATTTCACACAATCAACTTGCCCAAAAAGATGAATGCACAATGTCAATTTGTTTAGCACACTGGACATATTTCACGTGGCCTATCTATCTTACTATAAAAGTCTGTGGAAACAGACAAGTATGTGAACGGTACAGTTCAAATAATCTGTAACGAACCTTTAGCAAATGTTATAGTCAACACCACATTATGTTTTATTTCATCTATAAGTAAGGAAAGGTTGATGGCATATTCAATAATTGAACTACACCAGGTATAATAGTCAAGTGGTAAGACCTTTGACTTTAGAACATGCGGGTGGGAAGGTCGAGACTCATCCAATGACGCTTTTTTAATTACATCTTTATGTTATAGCTGATGTTTGTTCGAAATCCTCATGATGCAATAACAGATAATATTGTTTTATAAAATATTACAATACACAAACAACGACAAAACGAAGATTGAAGCATTAAAATTACATTGAAAACACAAAATATGAATTCAATATCTTTTCAATATTTTTTCAAAATATAGATAATTAAATTGATTGATTTATTAACTTCTAGCTGAATTTAGTTTAAACATATCTTATTTCTCAGAATATATATATGTATATATAAGTTACAATTTCGAATATACACAAATCAGTTCAAATATTCTTTAAAAAAACAGGATTAGAATGAAAAACAACGTAGAATAAATGTAATTTTAAAAAGGAATTTATTGTACACATTTCCAATAAGACACGGGTCAATAAACAAACGAACCTTCTGCAGCATCATAATATGATGTGTTTTTCTTCAAATACATAAAATCTTGTTAACGTGAATTCTTCGTCAATCTTTCATAATACCAGTCGCATCTTTTGTTTTTAAGGTTTATCAAACTGTCTTATTATTCCGTCATCAAGATGAACAACAGGAAATTTATTTATTCCTCTTAACGAAAGGTCTTCCTGCAGTAATTATTAAAAAAGCTTTTATTTGATGTTGTGAATGGCTCAATTAGATTAATGACAATTCTTCCGTCCTGTTCAAAAATTGTATTAAGACAGTTAACGATGTTTTGGAAAGAATTATTACCACGAGAAGTGCAACGCACTTTTTAACATATTTTTTATTGTTTCTTGTCTTTTCTCGCGTTTAGTTAAAGGAACTTTGCTCTAAGAAAACATTTTCTCTTTTGTTTTTAAAAGTGTTATATATCGTTACAATATATGATGTTGTACTGACGATTGAAACAACACGCCTGTTTATAATAACATGAATGTATTGCTTAGTCTTATATAAATTTGATTTTTACGCCTGAACTTATAACGTGCCGAAAAACTAGAAGTATTTCAATGCCAAAGCGAGCATAACTTCTGTTCTGCGAAATTGTTAACTAGATACAGAAGATATATATAAGCGGCTGATAGATGTGCACACACAATTTGCATCGTTTAAATTCATATTCATATGTTATTTAAATGTAAATTGAATATTATACGGGAATTAAAGGTTGAGAAAATAGAGAGAAATAAGAATCCCTAAAGAAAGCCAAACACGGCAGCAGTTCATGGACGGTACTGTCAAGTGCAAACTACCGTTCACGCCCCCCTAGCACCGGCTTAAGCAGAATACAACATTTAACATGAACTGTTAAAATTTTGAATTTTGAAACATCCGCAGATGTGTTCATATGGCGGTTATCATGGAACCTTCAATGTGACACGTTAGTGCCATTCCATGAAAAGCAGCATATGGTCCTCAAGTAAAAAATGCGTGTGCCCTAAACGAGAAAACAATGGATAGAACTAAATAAAATGGAATTTTGAAAGGGGATCTTGGGTTATGAAGCATGCATATCACAGGTATGACGTCAAAAGACAAATTTAAAAAGCAGGCCACATATCCTAAGGGTTATTGAACAGTTTTCAAGAATCCGTAAAATAGCCATCAAAGCAGCTCCTAATACTGTTGCCTGTCAAGTAGTATACAACAGAGATGATTGGAGAAATAGAAAATAGTATACATTTTCATAGGTCTGTCACCAGCACACATAGTATGATTACTTACGTATGTCATTACGTTTGCTACTGATAATATATCTGGATAAGTTATTTTTCGTACGTGTGTCCTTTTCGCATGTGAGTGAAAGCATACACGCTTTTGTCATATTATTGCATAATATTAATATACTGACGTTCAATGCAAACAGTACACACTTATGACAATAAAAGTGATTTATAGGAGTATCGTGTATTTTCTGATGTGCACATTGTACACATTAACACTATACGCAATACTGTTCTACTGCTCTGAATCTTATATTCAAGCTTCTTTTATTGTTTTATTGGCGAGATGGTATATCATTATTGCAAGGCCAACTTATTTCTTTCAATTCATTTGTTTATCAAACACATTTTTCTGTAGCATCCTTTAAATATTTTTGTTCTATATTAGCAATGTGTGATTTCTTACAAATAATCAAAATTGTTGCATGTGGTTGTAAATGTCTTTGATGTACAAACGTAATAAATTGGGAAAAGAATTGACAAGGCAGGGCGACTTTCACAGAATATAGCCTCGACATAAACCAGCTACACCAAAGCCATCTAAAGTTATCTTAATGTTATTCATGATTGATACCTTCTATTAATGTGTCTAATCAATCGTTGTTCCCGCTTATTAAACAAAATATCATATTTAATCAAGAGTAAAATTTCTGAGAAAAGGGATTAAAAAATAAATAAGCCAGCATATCAAAAACAAGCTTAAGTACATGTATATAAAATGTTATAGAGACATTGGTCCTTGCCAATAGGAATGAATGTCTAATGCAAATATAACAAGATACAGAAAAGTGCATAAACACAAAGTAATTTTGTTCTTACTTAATATGTCAGTTGTGTTTACTGTATAGGAAAGTTAAGTTTTATGTAATCAAAATGTCATTTTCAGATCAAACAGATTGATGACGTTTAAGGGGTGCGATCAATAATATGTAACATTGCTGTAATTCAAAGTTTATTGGCCAGGCTGAAAACAATATCATTTTCTTGTGATGCTGTGATTCATAGTTTACAAGATAAGATATAAATGTTTTTGGTATGAAATTTTGATTTTAGATTCAAATTTAATCTTATATTACGTTTCCTAGTCACAAAATTTTCCAATATGTATGTAGATGTATTAAGCAAATTATTGTTAAAAATCGTTGAAGGCGAGTTGGTTAATAATACGTATTATTCCCTTCCAGTCATGCATATATGTTGAGTAGAAACAATCAAATGCCAACGGTCTAACAATGGCATGGTTATGTTATACTTTATTGATTTTATTAAGTTAATTTCTTATAGTTTTATGAACTGATTTCTATTGAACAGGTGGTAATATTAACTTTGAATAACTATGATAATAAGTATATTATACCAAGATGCAAAACATGTGCTGTCATTAACCTAACAAATACATTCTTCTCACAAATAGGGGCCAAACATCACTATGAACTGTAAAACGGCAAATGTTATTTATCTTATCTCTTTCGTAGTGTGCAACAAACAATATGTCGGCGAAACTTAACTTCCATTAACTAAACGAATGAACTTACACCGCTTTGACTTGAGAACACACAAATCAAACATATCCCTAGTCGAACATTTTCGACATTGGTCAGATGTAACACGAAAATCACGTGACACATACTTTATTCGCCGACTGAATAAGCTTGAGTGTTCGGGAATCAAGAAAGGAGACTAACTATAGCACAAATTCTCGCGCATATCTGACAAATTGCTTAAAAACCTTCATTCAATAATCCCCTGGAGGGCACTTTTCCCCGGTGTCTGGAAGCATTCATCTATTTCTTGATTGGACTTACAATTTCTGACATTATACTTTTAGTAAGTAAATACAAAACGCCTTTGTACATGCAGTTTTAATTTTTGTTTAAAAAGTTTTAATTCCCTAGGATTCGATATTAGATATACTTTTCACCATATTGCCCACTGGCTATATTATTTTTTTGTAAAATATAACAACAATGACTATTTAATAACGGTCTTTTCATAATCAATATACAGTACACACAATTATGCGCTCAATACTGTGAAAATTGATAAAAGTTATATGTCTAATGAACTTATTTTAAACGGTTACTACTATTATCATTTGTTATTTGCGAACAAATATATTCCATAACATTTGAAACTGATTATATATCTATAAAAGTAACTATTTTTGTAATTATGCACAAAACTGTCTCACCTTAAAAGGACTTCATTGATTTTGATCACCTAACGGAACTGGAAAGTAGATTTTTAGGATTTTATTTTTGTTTTTATTCCATTTAATGCAGCTTTACTTTGCCCGGTCAATTTTACCAGAATGAACATTCTTCGCTTTTTACTGCCATGTAAAGTAATGTGAAGGTTTCTGTACGTTCTAACCGTCAAAATAACTTCATGATGGGCCTAGAGCAGGATTGTTAAGCTTCACCCAAAATTGGTATCTTTCTTCATAAATTGGCAGATAAATAATCTCGATAATTTATTAAAATCACAAGTATGCAATTAACTACTTGACATATTGAGTAGCATTTACATCCACTTTGTAACAATAGTTGATTCTGTGAGCAATGAACTAACGATGAAAGCAAAACAATTATTATATTCTTTACTTTCTTCATTGTATGATGAAGACAAATTCATGTACATCATGCTGAACGATATCTAAGGATATGATATTATATGTCTGAGTGTATGTACAGTAAACAATGCAAAAAAGAGTATAGAATAGAGATTTCATGAACGGTCTTAGATTTTAATGTTTGTGTACGTCTTTAGTACATCATAAGAACAAAACCTATTTAAATAGAGGAATATGTGTAATAAATACATGTACAGCAATTAACTGTCTGTCCTCACAATTATAATATGTGTTGAAACAAATTAATCTTTGATATATGAGTGAGTTGGACAATGATATAGACAATTAGGGGCAAAACTTTGATTCATCACTGTTGCCGAACTCAAGTCTGACTAATATGTCTGAATAAGGTAATATTTTCAAGTACATTTCTTAATATAAACCAATATAGAGCAGTTGCATGAATGATCAATTTCTAGTTTAATTTATCAGAGATAACATATATCATGTTTTGATAACAATAACTTTTTAAAATATCAATATTTTGAACGATCGTCTTTACTTCTTGTACTTTCCTTTCATTTTGTTTGAATACAGGTTTTATTACTGACCTAATCATAATTAATCGACACCTCCTAGCATCGACAAGGTAGACTAATGTGAAAATATTTAATACAATATAACATGATTACCTATATTAATATCTACATGTATAATATAACGGAACTTTCACCTAAACATCCTTTCTTTCATTGGTGTGTCTTTTTGCCTTCTCTTGTGCTTGGTTTGTCCGGTGCCTTGCTGAAATCAAATATGTTTTTGTAATATAATAATAGTTGTTATAAAATGCTTCACTTTTTTATGGTTTACAATTTATAAGGTCTTTCGTATAATTGCACGGGGGCATGTTCATTAGTGACAGTTTCAATTAATTATTCAGAGTTTACACTAACTTATTCCGCATGTCTGTTAAATACTGTGTGTTTATTTTGTTATTTCAATGTTATATTACGATAAATTTGTGTGTGCATATTACCAGCACTTTTATTCCAAAAACACCACTTCAAGATTAAAACGTTACTTAGTATCAATTGAATCTCCTTTCAGTGTTATATCATTTTTATATGACACATACACTGTCAATATACAAAATGACTACAATAGGAAAGAAATTGTAAAATATGTGAGATATCACTTGAGTTGGGCAACGGAGTGTTAAGAATTTTGAATGATATTGGAACTGTTTAAGATACATATCGGATTCCGTTATATCTGTAGTGACAGGTCAGATACTATTTGTCCTTGAACTTCGAAGAATTTCATTCATGTTACGCATACTTTATGTTAAATGTTGTAGATATAATTTATTACCTGTAACGTTACATCGCGTCATGCTATTTAATCAACTTCAAATAAATGTCAGGTAATCTGAACATGCATGCTTTATATTTGAAGTACAAGCGCTTCTTTGATAACTATTTCTTGTGCAATGTGTTTTTCAGATATAATTTGATAAATATTACAAAAATAGATTTTTTAAAGTGAACATTTTGAAAAAAGTAACACTAACTTGTCTTGTTTGCACATGCAAATAATCACAATTCGGTCATTTACATGTACCATAAAAAGTATCCGAAGTTCCGAGATAGGAATCTATTTAGGGAAGAATAAGTATACAACAAATTTTCATGTCTAATCAAAGTTCTCTTGGGCGACATCGAGGGTGTTCACTACAGCAAGATGATCGAGGCCGTATATATACTATGTACTATAACTGCTACTTGTCTGCATCTAAATGCAATATGCTTTCCTTGCCAAATACATTTTCCATATAGTTTTTGGTCATTTTATCACCATGGAAGTGACATTATAGATAGTTCAAATTGTAAATTAAATTAAAATCGAAAATCACGTCACATTTTGACAAAAATAAGATAATTGTTTCCGTTCGTTCAGGTATTAACTTGTTATTTATATCTAGATTGCCTGCAAGAACACAACTAGTATGTTACACTATACATAAGAAATATAAGGCAAATATTGTGCGCAATTTAATATTTTTAAATGATTTCCAAATTACAGAACACATTAAACTAGGTTCATCTATGATATTAGTGAACAAACTTTGTTCCTCTGCATGCCATTATCTTAAGTACAAAAAGGTACAAATGCCGCTAAGATCTGTCTTATAGCGTGGAACAGACAGAAAACGAAACCGCATAGCAGCATACAGAGAGGGAGTAACAAAAAGAAATATTGTTGCTTATTATCGTTTCAACGACTTCATTTGGTTCTTACTTAAAACAAATATAGCATTTTTTACGTATAAAATAAAAATAGAAAATAATCATGTTCAGGTAAACAGGGTGAATGATCATAAAATGCCGTTATTGGTTCTAAATAGTACGAAAACGGGTTTAAAATGCTTACAATGTGTCTTCATAAGGATTATGATTTAAAATACGTTATTGAAGATTTATAAATACGAATATAGAATATGACACAACACTTAACTTTTAACGAAAACGTTAAAAGCTCTGTATCATCGGGTAATTTCAAAATTTAAAGGCACGGAAGCGACGTCATGATACAAAACTAAGCTGAAATTTAAATATAACTGTTTGTGAAAGTTTAAAATGAGGTCAAGTTAAGCCTGTTGTACATGTGCAACACAAATGAGCCACGGTTTCTTCGCAAAAATACATGCAATGTATTTGTATGCATAAATTATATGCTTGTTTCGTGTTATGTACACTGAATGTAAATTAATAATTGTTGTATCATAGTCTGGGGACCTTTCTGTTGAAAAAGTGTCAGGGTTAAATCGTAAACATATACATGCACAGGGCGTTAACTGGAGCATGTCCATTGATTGGCTCTTTTTTGCTGGGAATTTATTTATTGTGACGGCAGAGAAAGGGAAAGCGACAGAAATATCATATTCAGATGCTCGTTCATTGGTTACTTTTTTGGAGTTTCAGATTGTGACAACAGGGAACGTGTTTTATGTTTGACTATGATACAAAAGAGAAAGAACATCAAAACACTCGGCAATCTGATTTATACTCGGGGGCTAAGCCCCCTCGTACAAATCAAATAACCTCGTTTTCAATGCTCTTTCACGTACTTACACACGGATAATAAAACATTTTTCTTCATGTTTACGTCAATGAATTACTTTGATATAGGGATAATGAGAACCACTTATAAGTATATTTAAGCATTTAACAAGGAAAGGTCATTTACGGCTAAGCTGTTCTTTTTTTTATCCTGAATAGATATATCAGCTTTGTCTGACAGCTGAACTTTTGTTTGGTCATTGCTTTGATTTCACACAATCAACTTGCCCAAAAAGATGAATGCACAATGTCAATTTGTTTAGCACACTGGACATATTTTACGTGGCCAATCTATCTTACTATAAAAGTCTGTGGAAACAGACAAGTACGTGAACGGTACAGTTCAAATAAGATGAAACGAACCTTTAGCAAATGATAAAGTCAACTCCACATTATGTTTAATTTCATCTATAAGTAAGTAAAGGTTAATGGCATATTCAATAATGGAACTACACCAGGTATAATAGTCAAGTGGTAAGACCTGTGACTATGGGAAGGTCGAGACTTATCCAGCGGATATCTTTTAAATTACATCTTCATGTTATAGCTGATGTTTGTTCGAAATCCTCGTGATGCACTGTTACAACCTGAATTGTAATAAAACCGGAAATGTAATACAATTATTACAAAACTGGTTAGAATGCAAAAATATTATTACATTTAGGTTGTCAACCTGAATTGTAATAAAACCCGAAAATGTAATTAACGGTCAAAACTCAAGAAAATGTGGTATGAAAAGTCTCTTTCACATACATGGTGTTTAAAAAAAGAATTTGAACTCGACATCAGAATTTTTATAATACCTTTTTTCTTTAAAAATTAATTGAGAAAAGAATTGACAAGGCATGGCTACTTTCACAGAACATAGTCCCGACATAAAAGCCATCTAAAGTTATCTTATATGTTGTTCATGATTAATTCCCTGTATTAATGTGTATATAAAATTTTAAAGTTGCCAATAGGAATAAATGTCTAATGCAAAGAAGATATAGAAAAACATAAAGTCCATCAACATAAAGTAATTTTGTTCTTACTTAATATGTCAATTGTGTTTACTGTTTAGAAAAGTTTAGTTTTATGTAATCAAAATACCATTTTCAGATCAAACAGATAGATGACGTTATAAGGCCTGCGATCAATAATATGTTACAAGAAGAAAAACATCGATGTAATTCAAAGTTTATTTGCTTGGCTGAAAACAATATCATTTTTTCTGATGTTGTGATTCATTGTTAACAAGATAAGATATAAATGTTTTTGGTATTAGATTTTGATTTCAGATTCAAATTTAATCTTATCATATGCTTCCTTGTCACGATATTTTTCGATATGTATGTAGATGAATTTTAAAAGCGATTATTGTTAACCATCGTTGAAGCGAGCTTGTTTCCAGTCATGCATAATGTTGGGAAGAAAACAAAAGCAATAAAATGCCAACGATGTAATAATGGCATGGGTATGCTATACTTCGTTTTCTATGTTATATTTATTAAGTTAATATTTTATAGTTTTCTCAACTTATTTCGATTTCACAGGTTGTATTTGGTATATTACACCAAGATGCCAAACAAGGCAAACATGTGTTGTCATGAAGCTTACAAATAGATTCTTCTGAAACATAACAAACATCTCTCAAAGACAATATGAAATGTAACACGGCAAATGTTATAAATCTCATCTCTTGCATAGTGTGCAGAAAACAATATGTCGGCGAAACTAAACTTCCATTAAGTAAATGAATGAACTTACGCCGATCAGACCTGAGAACACGTAAATTTAACATATCACCAGTCGCTGAACATGTTCACCTTGACGGACACAGTTTTAAAGACGTGTCCCTCTGTTGTATTAAACACAACACACAGTAGTCATGTGTTACAAGCAAATCACGTGAGACATACTGAATTCGTTTGACTTGCATACAATTTCCATGTGTTAGTGGAAATTCTAGTTATAATGTAACATTCGGCTATAATAGTCTTTCATGGGCGATGGTGGAAACATTTATGCCGTCAAAGCAAATCAAGACAGAGTTTCTAAGTTGCATTATATCCGTGTAGACTATTGTGCAAGCACCGGGTGATTTCCATGAAGATTTACTGCAAAAATAAAGAAAGAATATATATACAACAATACCAATGAAAGGATCCAACCACAGACTTCTTGTATATCAAGCAATCACTCAATCGACTGTGCTATTGCAGATGTGACGACACTTGTACATTAAGTTTAAGAAGTTATGAGGCACGTGTATCAAACACAGCTATCAAACGGCAAAATTTGAAATAAAGGAAAATATCCTAAGGGTGCTTAATAAGTACGTCGTCAGAAACTACCTACAAAGAAAATGATTAAATAGATCAAATTGAAAACACCACAAATACAACATGTTGACATGCAATAATACATGTCTGACTGTATGTACGGTCAAATGCATTCAATTTACACTCAGAGTTTCGCCTTAACGTTCAGATGAAATATTTCCGAAATAATGCAAATATAGAGTATAGAGTAGAGATTTCATGCTAATGTTTGTGTACGTCTTTAGTTTATTATAAGAACAAAACGTATTATATATAAATAGAGGATTATTTTTAATAAATACAGTAATAATATGTATGTCGTCCCAAAATTGAAAATATTATTAATTATTAATTAATAAGTGTTGAAATAAATTTGATCTTTATTATTTGAGTGAGTTGGACATTAATATAGACAATTAGGGGCACAACTTCGATACATCAGTGTTGTCGAACTCAAGTCTGATTAATATGTCTGGATAAGGTATTTTCATGTATATCTCATAATATAAACCAATATAGAGCAG
Organism: Ruditapes philippinarum; assembly: GCF_026571515.1. NCBI lineage: Eukaryota > Metazoa > Mollusca > Bivalvia > Venerida > Veneridae > Ruditapes > Ruditapes philippinarum. Next base: position 126,041 of record NW_026854192.1, on the reverse strand, counting down.
TTGCATGAATTTTCAATTTCTAGTTTAATTTATCAGAGAACAAGAGAAAGTTTTTGTAACTGCCAAATTCTTATATAAAAACGAAATCCATATTATCACCGAACAATTTGATTATCTTTAAGCAACATATAATATGTATTGACAAATTTTATATAACAATACCTTACTAAAATAACAATATTTAGAACAATCGCTGTGACTACTTGTAATGTTGGAATACAGGTTTAATAACTGGCTTAATCATAATTAATAAACACCTACTAGCATGGACTAGCCAAAGATATTTGATAAAATGAAATCTAAAATTCTGAAGCATAATACACTTAAGTGAAAATATTAAATACAGTATAACATGATTACATATATAAGTATTTATGATATTTCGGAACCTTTTACCTACACATTCATTCCTTGATGTGTCTTTTTGTGTCCTCTCTTGTGTTTGTTCGGTGCCTTGCTGGAATCAAATAATTTTTTTGTAATATAATAATAATTGTTTGTTTCACCTAAATTATGCTATATAATTTATAAGTTCTTTCTTATATTAGCATTGTTGAATATTAGTGACAGTTGAAATAAGTTATTGAGAGTTTACACTAAATTATTCCGCATGTCTGTTAAATATTGTTTGTTTATTTAGTTATTTCAATATAATATTACAATACATTTGAATGTGCATATTACCAGCAGTTTAAATTTTCCCCTCCCCCAAAAAAAAAAAAAAAACCCTTTCAAGAAAAAAAAAGGGTTTTTTAAAACAAATCTTTTTAAAAATTCTCCTTTCATTTATAAAAATTTTTCATTTTGCCCTTTATACCCTTTTCAATTTTAACAAGGGGGAATACATTAGGGAAGAAATTGAAAAAAAATATGCAAAGATACCCCAACTTGATTTTTGGGCAAGGGAAATTTAAAAATTTTTTAAAAGGGATTTTAGGAACTGAAAAAGGGGGAAACATATGGGGTTTTCCAAATTTTAAATCTGAAAGGGGGGGGCGGGGGTAAAGTTTAACTATTTTTCCGTTACCAAAAAAATTTTTCTTCCCATTTTTACCCCTTACAATTTTGGGCCCTTGTTAAATATTGAAAGATTTTAAATTGTTTTTAACCTTTTTTTCCCAATTTTCTTTTAAAAAGCTTTTTAAAATTAAAAACCAAGAAATCTGAAAATTTTGCGTGCTTTAAAATTGTTGAAGTTACAAGGGGGGCTTCTTTGATTAAATTTTATTTCTTGTGCAAGAATATTAAATTTTTGATAAATATTACAAAATAGAAAAAATAATGTTTATAAAGTGAAATTTTGAAAAAAAATTGTAGGCAATAACTGTCTTTGTCTTTTAAGCTTAAGGGAATTTTTTTTAATTTTTGTTTATTTTAATTTTAATCTTTATGAAAAATTTAAGAAGATAGATTTAAATTATTTACCTTTGCTTAAAAAAACCTTTGGTATATACTTTTAAAGTATGGGCTTTAAAAAACCTGTTTAAGTTTGTACTTTAACTTTAAATAGTATTTTAATTATGACCCACCAAAAATATATGAAATACAGGAATTCTTAAAAAAATTGCGGACTTCTTCGCGGAACCCGGCCAATAAAACAAGCAAATGAAAATAGAAATAAATAGGAAAAAAAACATCCCTTGTTTTTGGGACTGTTTATTTTGTGTAGAGGGGGAAGAAAATGTTTCAAAACGATTCTTTTTAAAAATGTTTATTTTGGGGGTATTCTGAAAAAGCTCTAAATTGGTTAAAAATTTTGTTTTTGTTTAAACATTTAATGTTTTAAAAGGTGGGTAAGTGTTATTTAAATAAAAAGTAAACAGTTTAATTTTGGGATTTTTCTAAAAAGTTTTTAAAAAATAGTGGGGTTTTTTATTTATTTTGGTGTGAAAAGGGTTTTTGAATGTCATTTTTTTTATAAAAAAATGACGGCGTAATATTTAACATCTTTTTGCTGTTTAATTTTATTAGCGCTTTTTGCCATTTTTTAAATAAAACCACTTTTGTAGCATAAAAAAAAAAAACACGCAATGATTTTTAATACAAAAAGCGACATGGCATGAACAGAAAGTTCAACAATGCTAATGTAACTGTTGCTGATTCGAATCCTGCAGGGATAGATCAATTTAGTCTGGCCGCTGACCTTTTATATCAGTAATACTTCAATTGCACCAATCAACATTGTCTAAAATGATGTAGGGGTAATGCCAGTTTTTAAGCATGATGTATATTTCATGTGGCTAACCAAACATCAAGTAGTAGATACGAAAAAAGGCTCAAGTCAAGTATTTGTAACTAAAAGTGTGAAGGTTAACATAAAAATTTAGTTTATAGTTAATCACTGTTTAGTCTAACAGCCACGTGCTTGAATCATGTTATTAAGATATTCTGAAGAACTATGGTGGGTTTATTTGTTCATTTAAAATGAAATTATATTTTCTTTTATACAACATCTAAACATTTTAATAATTATAATTTGACGGTAGAAGCAACCAAACATTTGTGCACAAATCAAATAAATATTTATTGTACATGGTTTCATCAAATTTGTCATAAAAACAAATGCATTTGCTTGACATCATAAATCAGATTAATAGGATATTAAGTTAGATGTATAATATAGTATTAAATGAATTATGAGTAAACATAAGTATGGCTCAGTTATCAAGGAGGTTATATCAGGAACTGTGTTGGACAATAGGAAACAATTTGGTTCATTTGATGGACTATAATCAATGTCACTCTATCAATAAACCTAATGATATATCAAAACGCTATCGAATAAAACATGACAGGTTTAGTTGAAATAATGTATAAAACAATCGCCCGATTATTATTTCTAATTGAGGTCATTTTAATCATTTTTTGCCTTTTTCGAACTTGATTAGTTTGGTATAAGCATTGGTTCTGACACATATGTTATAATTGTCATTCGATATCTTACATCGTCTACTTTGTTATTTCTTAAAAATTACATTGTACACTTCATATCAAGATTTTTAGTACTTATCAAAAGTAATTACTATATATTTAAGAACATTGATTAATATAAAACTGAAAAATGTCATGCTTTATTTTGAATAACAATAGATGATGCAGAATCAAGTGAAACCATTCGTGTTGTTTCATTATCAATATAAAGTGTACATATGATACTTTCAACAATTCGTTTTCATCTACTATCAAGTATCAGGCATTTGAATAAATAGATAATAAATATACGAAAGGGAATGTGATAAAAATGTAAAAATGAATAGGCTATGTGGGTTAATTTAAATCAACTTGATGTCATGTGCTAAAACAGAATGTATTTTTGATGTTGTTGTTTTAATCTTTTAGTTTTTACATTTGTTTTCCATACCATCAATTTTTTTCACTTCTTCTTATTCATTTGTTATGGTGTACGTAACGCACTTTGCATTTGTGTGTAAATAGACAATTTAAGGTAACTTTATTTGGTCTACACATATAATTATCTTCCTTTTGCAATACCGTGCTGATTTATATTTACATTGTCCGTAAATCATTATAACCAAAATATATCAATTTCAACTAAACCATATCTTTCTGACTGATTGTAAGACATTTTGCGTGACTAGAAACATAATTTCCTCTTCATTAGCAAAGCAAACAAGTTATTATGCTCCTGTTTTCTTTTGGGAAAACAAAGAAGCTGCATTGGTGAAAATAATTACTAAAATATTGTTTGTACGCTTTGAAACTGATTTTATTTATGAATATTAACCGAATTTCTCCGTCTGTAATCATAATACGATAAAAAAGAAAGTCATGATTACTCATCACTTCAATACAGGAGACTATAAATGAAACTTACACAACGATGTCATTATTAAAGAACACATGTATATACGTACGAATATTTGAACATACAAACAAAGATATAAAAATGACATTAATATTTTGTATAGTGCAATGAGCTAGACGTACCTTAACAGTAATATTAATTGTTACCTTCAACTGCGACCATTTTTCCATATTATCACAATGTAGGTGTTTTTCACGAAAGTAAGAAATTCCAAGTAGTCGATAACGAAAGTGTAGCAATTGTAAAGTACATCTGTAATGCAATATTTTAGAACAATAAGGCACATAACAATAAAAGGGAATATTTTACAAATCATTGATAACTATTACTATGATGTTGTAAGGACATACATTTAAATACTGTATTTCATTAAACTCTAAGACCGCAAAACGAAATCTCTATTCTACATTATTTCGGAAATATTTCACCTTCAATGTAAGGCAAATCATTTCATGTCTTTATATATTGTTCAGCATATTGTGTTTGTGGTGTTTTTAATGTGATCTATTTAATCATTTTCTTTGTAGGTAGGTTCTGACGACGTACTAATTAAGCACCCTTAAGATATGTTTCTTTATTTCAAATGTTACCGTTTGATAGCTGTGTTTGATACACGGGCCTCATAACTTCAAATCCACTTTAAACAAATTTGACATACAGGTGTCGTCACATCTGCAATTGATAGATCCCTATTCTAACCTTTAATTTGAATAGCAATAGATTTTACCTTGCTGATTTATAGTTACATTGTCCGTAAATCATTATACCAAAATATATCAATTTCAACTAAACCATATCTTTCTGACTGATTGTAAGACATTTTGCGTGACTAGAAACATAATTTCCTCTTCATCAAAAGCAAACAAGTTATTATGCTCCTGTTTTCTTTTGGGAAAACAAAGAAGCTGCATTGGTGAAAATAATAACTAAAATATTGTTTGTACGCTTTGAAACTGATTTTATTTAGGAATATTAACCGAATTTCTCCGTCTGTTATCATAATACGATAAAAAAGAAAGTCATGATTACTCATCACTTCAATACAGGAGACTATAAATGAAAATTACACAACGATGTCATTATTAAAGAACACATGTATATACGTACAAATATTTGAACATACAAACAAAGATATAAAAATGACATTAATATTTTATATAGTGCAATTACCTAGACGTACCTTAACAGTAATATTAATTGTTACCTTCAACTGCGACCATTTTTTCCATGTTATCATAATGTAGGTGTTTTTCACGAAAGTAAGAAATTCCAAGCAGTCGATAACGAAAGTGTAGCAATTGTAAAGTAATGCAATATTTTAGAACAATAAGGCACATAACAATAAAAGAAAATATTTTACAAATCATTGATAAAACTATAATTATGATGTTGTAAGGACATACATTTAAATAATGTATTTATTGAACTCTTAGTCCGTTAACGAAATCTCTATTCTACATTATTTCGGAAATATTTCACCTTCAATGTAAGGCAAATCATTTCATGTCTTTAAATATTGTTCAGCATATTGTGTTTGTGGTGTTTTTAATTTGATCTATTTAATCATTTTCTTTGTAGGTAGAATCTGACGGCGTACTTATTAAGCGTCCTTAAGATATGTTTCTTTATTTCAAATGTTACCGTTTGATAGCTGTGTTTGATACACGGGCCTCATAACTTTAAATCCACATTAAACAAACTTGACATACAGGTGTCGTCACATCTGCAATTGATAGAACCCTATTCTAACCTTTGATTTGAATAGCAATAGATTTTACAACATTGTGTGTTATTTTGTAAATAAATATGTTGTGGTGAAATTCTTTTTGTATCCACTAATCTGATAATTAGAATTAGACAGCTCAGGGATCTATGTATAGCACAGTCGGTTGAGTGATTGTCTGATATAAGAGAAGTCAGTGAATATGGAAATATGATCACCATCATTGTTGTGTAAATTCTGTCATCGTTCTCGTTTGTAAAAATGATTCTATCAAAACGGAAAATACTAAATAAAGCTATTATTTCAATTCACTTGTTCTCATTATTAGAATAAAAGCCAATAAAAACAAGCTTACACTTTATATTAAACTATACAATTGACAAAAGACATTCAGAAGTTATGTTCTTAGTTGAAGATGTATTTTTTTAAAACATTTACTCCACGTGTCATTTGCTGAGAACATTGATAAATGCCTAACGAATAGGACAACCGATAAGAATAATAAATACAGGCAATAGTTGGAACAATATTGATAATTCAAAACTTAAAAACTGTCAGCTTCATTATTATTTGATAGATTTTATTTTCATATCAATATTTTTACTCTTATTGATTTATGTTATTAAAGTGTATAGATTTCTCTATATACAATGCACTCTTTTTTATACACATGCTCTCAAACATTTTCATTTTGTAATTATGTATTTTATTATTGTAAGCCCCGTGTTTTCATAACTTTAGACATACATAAGATCGTTTGCAAAATGTTTTTCAATGTACGAGAAAGTTCAATTCCAACCATTTTATCAATTTATATAAGTATGGTAAGATTTATATTTGTTTTTTAAAACGTTATTTAGATATTGTGAACATATAATAGACTTATATTCAGAAATAAAATTATGACAAGCACAAAAGACGCGTTTAGTATATAGATTTGTCAAAATTTGATTATTTTCATTCTGACTGAAATTATACAGAGGCATTATGAAACTTTTATAGAAATCGACGTTGGTACATTTAACCCTAATATCAATGTGAAACCCTCGACATATATGACAAAATTGAATGGACAATGAATGCGAAAAAAATGATGGATCGGTTTTACTAATTAAATGGTAGTCAAGAAAAATGTCTTACATCGACATAAATGTTGACATGTTTTATATTAATATTTGATTGCATGTGTTTGATTTAATGAGCCACTGTCGGTGCCATGACACAATTAATTGTTAAACAAGTTGTCAGTTCATTGTCAAATAACAAAAACATTGTTTCTGCAATTAAACGGTCTGAAATTGGATTTTGTCTGACATAGCTTTTTTAAAATAAATAGTTCGATTTATATTAATATTTGAGTGTGAAACGTTTTTTATAAAACAAATGACGGGCTTTAGATGCTAGAACCAATGCTGATTACTGTAATTAGCGCCAGTCGGCATCTTTGATCAACCGAGACAAGCTTCAACCTTTTAATACATCAATAAACAACCACAACTGAAAATAGTTTTAATACAGAAGCGACATGCCATGAACAGAAAGTTCTACAGTGCTAATATAGCTGTTGCTGCTCCGAATCCTGCAGGGATAGATCAATTGTCTCTGCCAGCTGACCTTTTGTCTTAGTAATACTTCAATTGCACCAATCAACATTGTCCAAAAGGACGTAAGTGCAATGCCAGCTTTTAAGCATAACGTATGTTTTATGTGGCTAGCTAAACAACAAGTAATAGATACAAATAAGGGCTGAAGTCAAGTATTTGTTACTTTAAGTTTGAAGGTAAACATTAAATTTTAGTTTTAAATAATCATTTAGTTTAACACCAATGCGCTGTAATCATGTTATTAAAATATTCTGAAAACTATTATGCGTTTATTTGTTCATTTAAAACGATTGTTTTACTTTACTTCAACATTTAAACATTTAAATCCTTATAATTTGACGGTAGAAGCAACCAAACATGTATGCATCAATCAAATATTTATTTTACATGATTTCATCAACTTTGTCATAAAAACAAATGCCTTTGCTTGACGTCGTAAATCAAATTAATGGGATATTAAATTAAATGTTCAATATCAGATAGAAATAAAAATTAGAGTATACATAGGTATGACTCAGTCATCGAGGAGGTAATATCAGGAACTGTTTTGGAGTAGAGAAAACAATTTAGTTTATTTGATGGACAATAATCAAGATTACTGTATCAATTGACCGCATTTTATTTTAAAACGCTATCGAACAAAACATGACATGCTTATTTCAAATGATGTACTAAACAATCGCCTGATTATTGTTTCTAATTAAGGTCATTTTGAAATTTTTGCCTTTTGACAAATCCATAAAAAAGGTCCATCATCTATTCCAACTTGATCAGTTTGGTAGAAGCAATGGTTCTGACACATGTTGTAATTGTCATTCGATATCTTACTTCGTCTACCTTGCCATTTCTTACAAATGACATTGTACACTTCATATCAAGATTTTTAGTACTGATCAAAAGTAATTACAATTTATTTAAGAACACTGATTAATATAAAACTGAAAAATGTCATGCCTTATTTTGAATAACAATAGATGATGCAGAATCAAGTGAAACAATTCGTGTTGTTTCATTATCAATATTAAGTGTACATAATACTTTCAACAATTCGTTTCATATAATATCAAGTATCAGGCATTTGAATAAATAGATAATAAATATACGAAAAGGAATATGATAAAAAGGTAAAAATGAATAGGCTATGTGGGTCAATTGAAATCAACTTGATATTATGATATTATGAAGGTATTTTTTTAATCTTTTAGTTTTTACATTTGTTTTCCATATCATAATAACCCCTCTTACTCATTTGTTATGTTGTACATAAAACGCTTTGCATTTGTGTGTAAATAGACAATTTTAAGGTAACTTTATTTGGTCTACACATATCTCTCCCTTTTGCAATACCGTGCTGATTTATATTTACATTGTCCGTAAATCATTATAAACAAAATATATCAATTTCAACTAAACCATTTCTATCTTACTGATTGTAAGACATTGTGCGTGACTAGAAACATAATTTCTTCTTCACCAGCAAAGCAAACAAGTTATTATGCTCCTGTTTTCTTTTGGGAAAACTAAGAAGCTGCATTGGTGAAAATAATAACTAAAATATTGTTTGTACGCTTTGAAACTGATTTTATTTATGAATATTAACCGAATTTCTCCGTCTGTAATCATACTACGATATGAAAGAAAGTCATGATTACGCATCACTTCAATACAGGAGACTATAAATGAAACTTACACAACGATGGCATTATTAAATAACACATGTATACGTACAAATATTTGAACATACAAACAGTAAGATTAATTGTTACCTTCAACTGTGACCATTTTTCCATGTTATCATAATTTAGGTGTTTTTCACGAAAGTAAGAAATTCCAAGCAGTCGTTAACGAAACGGGTAGCAAAAGTAATGCAATATTTTAGAACAAAATTAAAACAATAAGCCACATAATAATAACAGGGAATATTTTGCAAATCATTGACAACTATTACTATGATACTATCATAAACAAACTGGCACTCTGCTAAAACGGGACACATATATTCGTTCACTGTATTATCAGTTTAATACTTAAAGGCTGGACATTGACCCCTTAACGCGTAAATGGAAAATTTAGAGACTATGTACTATAACGTCATTTATTGAGTTCACCAATCAAGTTTACTTCGATCATTTTATCTTCGTATATCAAAACATATATGCGTCTGTGACGAAATATGCGTGTGATGCATACATTGAGAAGATAATTGTTCACGATTTTTATTTTCTTTTGCTGATCTGATGAAATCATACCAAACAATTCTTGAATAGCAGCAATTTTTATTGGATTTAACTCACTACAGTGTTGGAGCAGTACTTATATATATGTATACGTGCAGAAATCATGATCACAATTTAGAAAAATATTAGTTTTTCTTCGCCAGTTCTTACATTTTCTATTCATTATCGTATATAGATCGGTGTGAAAAGATGACTTAGACGTTTTAAAATTCATTCCGTTAGATAAAAAGGCGAGATTTCAGCATTTAATCATTCAGACACATTGTCCAGTATATACCGGAATATGGTATTTAGTATGGTGTTCCAACACTTCTTCAGTCTGACTGCATGTATTTCACGGCAAACGTTTTGCCAACCTTGAAGCTAAATTACACATATTGACATAGTGAAACAAGTAGACTACTTTGGCTATATCTGTAAATAAGTCAATAGATTTATTGTGTTTTTTTATCATAATATGTACTTACGTAATGTTACCTACTTATATCAGTAAAATTAGATTATATGTATTGAAAATGCCTTATTATGCGCACTACTTAATACTTAAAGTCATATAAATCATAAAAGTAATGAAATATTAGGTCAATATGTGAAAGTCTGGCGGAGGTAAATCATATTATAAAATGTTTCTAAGCTATTACATCAATGTAATTAGACATACCTTTAGCTTTGTAAAACACGAACATGGTTAATTTATAAGACAGATAGTTGAAATATTGGAAGCTTATACCAGACTAGATAATAACGGTCATATTACATTTTAAATATTGCTTTTGGCTTGAGATACATATGTAAGTTTATTTAATAATTGTGCATGTACGGAGAGTCATATGATTTAATTGTTGTACAAACAAAACAGAAATAATTGGGTAAAGAAAATCGTCACATGCACAGCGGCTAAAATTGCAGAAACATTGTTGTTGTTATTTGAAAATGAACTGACAACTTGTATACCAATTAATTGCTAATTAAACTAATTAAGATATTAGAGTTAAATGCACCAACGTCGATTTGTATAAAATATTCATAATGCCTATGTAGCCTTTCAGTCAGAATGAAAAATAATTACATTTTGACAAATCTATATACTTTATTTCCGAATATAAGTCTATTATAAAATAAAATGATAAAATGGTTGGCATTGAACTTATTCGTACATTGAAAAATATTTTACAAACGATCTTTTATATGTCTAAAGTTATGAAAACACGGGGCTTACAATAATAAAATACATTATTACAAAAGGAAAATGTTTGAGAGCATGTGTATAAAAAAGAGTGCATTGTATATAGATAAATCTATACACCTCTCTTTAATAACATAAATCAATAAAAGTAAAAATATTGATATAATACTCAAATAATAATGAAGCTGACAGTTTTTAAGTATTGAATTATCAATTGTTCCTCCTATTGCCAGTATTTATTATTACCCCACACTTTTTCCGTAATGCTTATTTCCCATAGGCTTCTGGGAGTCATTCTAAATGCAAGTGTACCACGTGACTAAAAATCTTGTACTGTTACATCGGTAACAACTTAGAACAAAACTTCTGAATGAACAATATCTCTTGTCGATTGTATAGCTTAATATAAAGTGAAAGCTTGTTTTTATTGGATTTTATTCTAATAATGAGAACAAGTGAATTGAAATAATAGCTTCTTTTAGCAGTTTTCATTTTCTTAGAATCATTTTTACAAACGATAACGATGAGAGAATTTGCACAACAATGATGGTCATCGTATTCTAATTAAAGCATTAAAGCCACATTTTGCAGCAAGATAGTTCAAAGAAAAATGTTGATATACCTCTATATATGCCATCTCTGTATATAACTAAGTTAAAGATTATAAATAAAACCTGTAATATGTGTAAAAACTTCATAATCGAGATCTGTAACATAAAATCTGTATCTGTAAAATTTATTATGTTGTTTTTAATTGTAAATGAAACTTTATATTTGTCTAAATTAAACTTTATTTGTAACCATTGTAGTTCGTATTATATAAATATGCTCAATAATCGTACGTAGCCATGTGCTTATTAAGTTGCCAAAATAACATTATACTGACAATCGTTATCATAACTAAAGAAATGATTGTTTGTAAGAAATCAAAACCTGTAACTTTCACTTTGATACATTTTAGCCATTCTCACACATCCAAAAGGGAAATTTCAGTCCAGAAAACGCATTTTAGGAAAATGAAGCGTCAGTAAAACTCATAACCAGCAAGAGTCTAATTTATCAAGGTACAAAAAAGGCAAAATGTATTGTTATGTTAATTTCTAAATATGAAACGAAATCTGATTGAATCTTTGTCTCGCTAAAATTTGAATATTTTACGAAATATTCAAAAGTGAATCACTATCTTTAAAATACACTCGTTTCTAGGGAAATCTTTTTTTTAAAAGTATGTTTCATATTCATTATTAAAGTGTATTTCTTAACACTATCTATGCGTCGAGAATAATCATATAAAGAGAACTTTGGCTTTCTGTCTTCGATATACTTGTTGAAAAAAAACCTGTTAGGTTTGCCCTGTATGGGGAGCATAATACCTTAGTTCTTTGACTCAAATTTGCGTATTTTTACACATATTTTTGTTAAGCGTTTGTGAAACGATATGGCTGGGACCAAACTTCCTGCTCACTCAACAAGACAAAAAATGCTTTAAAATTGCATTCACTCTAAAGAAACATATTTTGTCTGAAATCAATAAAAGTATGTTCCAGATATAATGATATATGAAATAAAACATCTTTGATCAATACTAGGACTTTTGTTCTTGATTAGATATGTAATAGAAAGAGCATCGAAACACGAGGCTATCTAATTTGTACGAGGGGGGTGGGGGGCGTAGCCCCCGAGTATAAATCAGATTGCCGAGTGTTTTGATGTTCTTTCTCTTTTGCATCATAGCCAAACATAAAAACACGTTCCCTGATACCACAATATGAAACCCCACAAAAAAGTAACCAATGGACGAGCATCTGAATATGTTATTTCCATCGCTATCCGCTTCTTTGTCGTCACAATATGTAAAGTCCCCCCGCAAAATGAACCAATCATTGGGCATGCTCTGGAGTGCGGGTAACTAATACCTGCACTCCAGTTAACGCACTGTGCATGTATATGTATACCATTTAACTCTGTCACATTTTCAACAGAAATGACCCCAAACTATGATACAGTTTTATTTAATGTGTTGCTATTACCTTGCCCGTTAAATGAACCACGTCGATAAATATTCATAATACCGCTGTAGAATTTCAGTCAGAATGAAAAATAATTATATATTTACAAATCTATATACGTATCGCTTCTTTTGTGTATGTCATAATTATTCTTCTGTATATGTCTAATATGGGTTCATAAAATTAAATAAAAGAAAAATAAAAAAAACATTACACTGACATACATTGAAACATACAACCAAAAAAAACAATATGACACACCCGAAAATTTCTGATTGTCATAAAAAAAACATCGAATCCATGTAAATTAATGCTTTCAAAATTTGTCAAACCTTGCTCACCATAACATCATGTTTAACTGAGTTTTAATTGTTATATCTATATTTAACGGACAATATTCATTATGTACATACATAAACAACAAAATAACAGGAGACATACTCTTAGTTATTTGAATGTCTGATAGGCATTTTAATTATTTAGTCAAAGATATTTGGTTTATTTTGAAAACTAAAATATTGATATTTGTTTAAATAAATGGCGTATTTTCTCTGACGATATACGAACTTGAACGTTTGGTGTTCAACGTATGTGAAATAAGGTAATGTGTCGTATAGTTTTATGTCATGTATCAACTACGTATAAAAACACACATCTTGTTTTTCTCTAATGTTGAACCGGGCTTATGTCTTCTTTTCTTGTGTCTCTCAAAAGTGTGTATTTAACATGGACAAGAGTTCATGTAAATATTTGATTAACGATTTATTCGGCGAAACCTGTAAAGCTTTGCAAAATGTTAAACTCGGCTGAAAGAATTATTTGTTATTTTCACTCTAATCATTTTTCTGAAGATCCTGTATGTTGTGATTAAAGTGGTTAACCACACTAAGTGAATATATATATATGTACATAATTACGCAAATAAAATAACTTTCAAACATCGAATAATATGTAAAGTATGTACTACAAATATTTGTGCATATTATGTAATCATTAAAATATATGCATTCATTTCTTATTGTAAAATTTGACTTAAACTTTATAGAAAATGAAGTTTTTATTACCTCCTTTTATTTACATGAATTTTGTTGTTTGTTTGTTTCATTTTACGCCTTTTCCCAACAGTATTTCAGTCATATAGGCGGGTATTTTCTTAACCATCGTTCCTGGAGAATTACACCAGTACTAGACTACCTTCCTCCGCGCTAAACTACCAAAGCATCTCCCGGGATCGAATCCACGCCAGAGAGGTAACTGGATTAGAAGTCATCGACTCTAATCCTTCGACCACGGAGGCGGTCATGATGACGTGATATGAATCTATTAGTAAAGTAGGATAACTATTCCTGATGTTATTATAGCAGGTAATTTCGTGTTTATTTCAAACCCTCTTTTGAAAATGAATGAAAATTTCGTGATAATAGAAGCTAGTTCTGACTATCCTACTCAAAATCTAGACAATTATTTAAAAAAAAATCTTTGATAATATCTGAATAGAGGAATTAAATATAGACATCTGTATTTAAATACATCTTAATAACTATATTTATGTTTTGCCTAAAATAAATAAGACGTAAATTTTCTTGTTTCTTTTTCTTGTCAGACAACGTGAGTTGAACATATACGATTTTTTGGTTGGTTTCGTTTCTTCAAAACATGTACATGCATACCATTTATTGATAAAATGTTCTGCTTGATTTATAAACATTGTTACATATATTTAAACCTTGTTTAATTAAATAAAACCATATGTCCCTTTCGTTTTATGAAGCGAACAAATTAACCATGTTAGCTGTATCCGCCTATTTCATCAAACGCAAGTTTTCCCTAAATGTATCAATTAATATTCCTAGTTTTCCGGCATATCTTCATAGAAAAAGTACATGTGTCTATTGGTGAAACTATTCATTAACATAAACATCATCCGTACATAGTGACTGTAAGATACTGGTTAATCAATTTGTTTTTAAAAGCAACAGAAATTGCGAGGTTTTGAATAACATCATTAATTCATGATATGTGGCGTTTTGGCATGGACATATACTTCTCTGACATTCGTATCCTCTATTTATTGGAGCGCTGTCAGAAATTCCCCTTTTTACTGTCAAAAATTATAATTAACAGTATAAAACATAGCGTGATGTACTGATATTTGTCAGACAACGGAATATACGTGTCTATAGTTCTTCATTTATTCTCTTCATTCTATCAAATAAATAAAGAAAATTGGAGACATTCCCTGAACTGACTGTGATAACAGAGTGTTTGGAAAAAAACTTATTTTACGGGACTAAGCTTATATTACCAGTAATGAATCAGTAAAATACAGTCTAAAGGGACATATATTCTTGCAAAATATCTCCCTTGCTTATCCCAATTTTCGCTCTTTCAATGGGTCAAAAAGAAGTCAAGTTCCCAAAAAATATTACATCCCAGTGTAAGTTCTCGCACATGTACAGATTTGTAATGTATTATTCTCCAATCAGGGTGACTATACAACAAACAGTGACTTCAGACAGTCAATTATGAAACAAAAAAGAATAATGATAACAAGTAATAATGTACTTGTTTGTGCAGACATGTGCTTTTATTTTTAAACAATGTTTTAGGCTGTCGATGTATATTTTGAATACACTGATTCATCGTAGACTTTCCAATAAAATGTATGTATGTAAGTCCTATTGAAAATGAATGTTTTGTCAGAAAGGGCAGATTTCTATAAAAATAATTTCTTCGTATTTTTGTGGCCATTTGGGTATTGTATCATAAAGTTAAACATATTGATTACTCATCTTCACAGCTTACCCCACAAAACCCTGCTACTTGTGTTAAACACTGATCTGTCAATTCTCATCATAAGGAAAGCTTATATGATATGTAATCTTATCTACCATAATTTTAATAATAACACTCAAGATTTTTAGCTTTTGAAGCACAAAAGAACATTAACTTTCAAATTAAGAAAAGTAAAATGTTATACAATAGTTGCTATTTGCTAATCTATAAAACTCACTAGTATTTCCGTTCATGAATTTTGTTGTGGACTCTCAATTAAGGGGTTTCATTTAACTTCGTAAATATCAAACAATATATGAAGAAGAGGAAGATTTATATCTTATAGTATAAGGTTATTCTTTCATTTTACAGTAATGTTTTAAAAAACAGAATGTCACGGTGTTTAGATAACTTTAAAGAAACATATATATATATATAAAAGATAAAACATTTGGATTTTTGTTTAATCCACTCTGTTATTATTTCCCCGATTTAAAATGTCTTAGTTCAACTTTCTTTCATTCGGTAAAATCATTATTCCGGTAATTCTTGCAAACAGTAACTTGTTTCAGTGTTACAGTAATACATTGCACTGATTGCTCTTCCTTTTGAATTTGGTTTTCTCGATAATCAAACATGTCATTTATGATAAATATATGTGGCAGATTATCGTATTTATTTTCATATTGTTTACAAAAGTATAAAGTAGTTTATGAACTAAACTTCTCAGAAAAAAATGTATATTTCGTATATCAAATCTGTTATCAAACCCACTTGTTTAATGGACAAACCTTGTCAATATACATTAAATTACTTCCCGAAATAAATCAGGTAAGGCCCCACTCAAGATAAAATTATCACCAAATAATGAAGAAATGGAAATGTTAAAGCTTGTCAAATATGCAACAATTGATATGAACGCAAGTTGTTTCATACGATATTTTATACAGCACTTTATACCAAATATAACGTCACAAGCGGAATTTTATCGTCATTGATTGTTATATATTTTCATATATCATCTTATATTCTATTATATTCCTATGATTGTTGTTGTAAGTGTGTTATAATTAAGAACATGAATGACTTTAACGAAACTGAATGAATTTTATCAATCAAATTGGAAGGAAATTGGTGGAAAACTTATACATAATGATATGTCCTCAATAACGCGGGTGTTTTAAAGAAATGTTTTAACTCTACAAAGTAAAGACTTAGAAGGTTAAAATGTATAAATCTGCGGACGAAAAATATGTTTCTGCTATACCTATTTTGTTATTTCACAAAAGTATTGCTTAATAGATGTTTACATCATTGTTGTAAAGAATGTGCACATCAAGTACAAATGAAAGGTTGATATGTCTGCTTTTCTAATATATCAGAAAATTATTTCCTACCATTTTGCCAAAATTAAGAAATAAATTCCTTCTTTGTGAGCGATGTTGTTAAGTACGACCAATACGAAGGTAAAACGTAGCTATAGTATTTAAACTCGTAGGTAGGGTCTGTGAAATAAATTAATTTGTCTTCAAATAACATGCTTATCAATCTCATTATCTTAAGTTCTAAAAATAATAAACAGTACAGTTTTGAAAATTACTTCCAGTAAAGCTGTCAAAGGAAAGGTAAATATTGTTTCTGAGGCATCAAGTTTTTTCACATGGAAGATGAAAACAGCACATTGTTTTAATGGCCTACGGTATAATATTTCCCGTGGAAGACTGTTTTTAGTGTTGTTTAATGTAATTGTTTAATAAACACAATCTATTCAAAAGCAGTTTTTTTACATATTTTGGTTAAAAAATGATTAAATTATCATGACTATTTACAATCACAATGTACCAATGCTTATCATAAACGAAGCCAGAACTTAGAGACTTGTCACAAATGCTGTAGAGAATTATAGTTTAAAGATATACAATGCTCAAATTTCACATTAGAAAATATTGATAATTGCTACACAGTATTTTGTAAATATCGATTAACATGTTTTGACTTAACACAAAGTAGATATTTTATGTTTAAAATCCTCCACACTACAGATGGTCACAATATGAATATACAGTGTCATTAAAAAAACTGGCAGTTTTTTAAGAAAAGACCAACTTTACTTGTTCTGTAAAAGGGAATGCAGCTTCTCACGTATAAGTTATGCATGCTTTTATTCAAATTAGACATATGTAGGAAGAATTTAATAGATTTCAATAAATTTCTTTGAATAAAATATTTTACTCAAGAATGAGCATAGTATAAGCATATAACAACTTAAAAATTCTTTATAGACGTTATACAGTTATATACATTAAGACAAAACAATAAAGCTAAAAAGAAATATGATGATTGTGAATACCATATATATACCACAGAGATAACTGTTATTATAATACATTCAATGTGTGTGTGTGTGTGTGTGTGTGTGTGTGTGTGTGTGTGTGTGTGTGTGTGGTGTGTGTGTGTGTGTGTGTGTGTGTGCGTGTGTGTGTGCGTGCGTGTGCGTGTGCGTGTGAGAGAGAGTTTGGTTTTGTTTTTGTTTTTTGAAAACACACATAGATGCTATAGATCTACAGCTACAATATATTAACACAAAGCAGATACATATAATTGCTATAACTATAGTCACATGTTAGACATTGTGATGTTCATCTTGAAGTTAAACCACAAAAGGCAGCATATCTTTTTTATTCACAGCCTTATACATATTGTATGCTTTCAAAATCTGATTCTTATTTAACGTATTAATTTTGCAGCTGGTATATCTATAGCCGAAAATGAGAAAACTTGAAATGTTAACAACCGACACATCTTTGCAATAAAAGCGAATGTGTTGCACATATTACCGATATAAAAGTAAACGAAATGCAACAACAGATGATAGGTACTTAGTGTTTATAATAATATCGTAGTCTAAATCCTAGCGTTGATGTTGGTAAAATTTAGTCTGGAAACGATTGATATCAGTTCATACTGTGGAAGCAAACACTTATGCAATAGAATATATAAGCTAAACTTTTAAATAAAGGGTTGAAAACGCTTGAAAACAAATGAACGAATGTTGAGGAGGTCTTCGTAGTGACCATAGTGTATCTTAATAAATTAGAAAATCCGATTTGATTCACGAGCATGTAGCTTATGTAAAATTCTATTCTACATGTATAATTTTTTAAGGATATATATATATATACCAAAGAATATCTATCCGTACTCAAAAACAGTACGTTTTAACAGTATGCTTTATCATACTTTCAATAAAATGATACAATTTAATTCATTTGGAAATGTTTTAAAAATATATATCGTGTGCTAGATTTGAGTATGATATAGGCTGAGGTAAGGGTCACGTCTACATAATTATTAAACAGTAATAATGCCCAAAATCTTTTTGAAGGATATAACTCATAAAACTCACAAAATATGGATACAATTATCCAGATCAAAGATTTAAACATGACCTCATCCCAAATGGCGCCTACTTGATTCGTTGGCAATATTTTAATGTTGAAATGCCAGCGAGGCTTTTAATTTTCAGCATGTTTTAATCAAAGATCTGTTGACGCATTTAACAATATCAGTGGATGTATACAAGTCCAAACTGTCTTGTATACATCCACAAATATTGTTAATTATCATTTCTGTTGTACATATCTGCGTGATAACCAGATATTTCTTGTAATCTGAATGTTGAAAATAATATTCATTTTTTCATTACTGCAGCTGAACAGAGGTCTTTATTAAATATTATACAATTATTGACTAGTGTGCCATTGAATATGATGTGATATACACCGGCAGATGACACATTAACGATAGCCGAGGTCAATATGACTTTCTTCCGGTGAATATCACATCATATTCAATGGCACAATAGTCAATAATTGTTTTATTATATGAATGGGCTTTTATAATCTTAAAAGTTCACAGAAAGTGACAACCTTATACATGTACAACTTTCGCCTGTTTCGTTTAAGCGCGGGAAAAAAAACGCACGTGTCAGGTGTGAAACAACTACGCGAACGCTGATCATATAAAAGTAATTCAAGTTTATATTCATCATTGTGTTGTAACCTTTAACTATAATAGTAAAGTTATAACCATTTAATCGCATTTAATTCTTTAAAAAAACGCAACAATTAATTTAATAAGCACTCGTAATTAACAGTTTACGATATATGGTCATTGAACATGAGTCTTAATCTATTTTTAAAACTGAAAAAATTCAGCCAGTGAATATGATTCTATAAAAAGTTATGTTGACTGCTATTTGGACCAATGATTTAGATCATATAGTATAACATCCATTGATGTAACTAGATATATGTCCCTAAGAAACTGATGCCAACTTTTAGATATGTGGACAAATGTTGAATATTATCCTGCTGGCATATGTCTGCCTGAGAGTAACTGGATACTAACACCGTCACTTGTGTGGATAATACCTATATTAACCTATTAAACATATGGTTCACGTGTCAATAGTGATATTAGTGCTTATTTTTTCATTGCAAAGTTGAGGTGAATTAATCATATATTTCAAAAGATTGACTGTTATAATGGTGCTTGACCAAGAGTTTATATTTGAAAATGTTAAGGATAAAATACAAATCTGCTTTAAGTATTAAAAGACTGTCCTACTCCTTTTTATGAATTGAACGTTACAGGTAAACTCCTGCCGATATTTACAGAAACTAATTTCGGCTATGTGACTTATGTATCATTCATGCAAAGTAAATTATAAAGTTGAAAAATATAAGGGCAAAATGTAAACTTATTTCTACTTTCGCCTGTTCACTCACTTCATTTTGTATATACTTTTGGATGTGCATAATGTCACTTAGAAATATAAATCTGAACTCGGAAGAAATATACGATAGTGCCCACAACTGTCGCCATTCGATGATTTCAAAAGGTCAATGTTTCGTGATCAACTAGTTACAAACGCGTTAACATAATTGTATAAACTGTCGTTTTTGTGTTTTTGGCGTTAAGATTTATAGAATAGCATGCATTAAATGACTTTAATATTAGGTTCGTAAGATGTAGCATGCCGAGAGCACATTTGACAAAATTAGAACGTACGTGCTAATCTATAGAACCCGTTTCCGCTTCCACTGGCCCATTCTCGATAATAATATTTTATAATGCCTTCTTAGCTGAAATTTAGCGATGTTTGTAGGTGCTGTTATAGCAATAATCCCATTTAATGCTTTAATCATTTTTGTCTTCTTTGTACCATAATGTGGAAACATGACCGCTCTTTTACCTTACCTTTAAATAGTTACAACTATAACAATCAAATGTATAAATCAGTAAGTTTCTGTCATCACATAAACAGTTATAATGTTAATCCGGCTTTAATGACTAAATGATAAAAAATAGCGTTATATTTCATTTTAGCCATTTGAATTTATCTTTACCGTCTTAATTACCTAACGGGTTTAATGCAAACTGAAAAGAGTTAGGTCTTATCATCACAAATGAATGACTACATCATTTTTTCAAGGATTTCGAACGAACAGCGATTTACTTCAGCATCATTGTTTTGCTTTTATGCATCAAACCGAGTCTGCAATTCTTATGTAATTTTTTTGTGATTAATGCTTCCGAGGGATCACTTTGTTTCCAGATTTTTAAGACTATTGTTGCCTATCTTCACCGTTATAATAAATTACAAGAGTCATCGATTTGGATGAAAATATAATATTCCGACATTTTATTTTTTCATAAAGTAGTAAATAAATTCTAAATATTGAAATTAATTTCTTTCTTTTTCTTCTGTCATGAATTTTCAAAACGTTGGACACCCATTCTCCTCCACCACATTGTATTTTCTCCCCC
Organism: Ruditapes philippinarum; assembly: GCF_026571515.1. Classification (NCBI taxonomy): domain Eukaryota; kingdom Metazoa; phylum Mollusca; class Bivalvia; order Venerida; family Veneridae; genus Ruditapes; species Ruditapes philippinarum. The sequence continues at coordinate 104,849 of NW_026854192.1, read as the reverse complement.
CCCCCCTCCATTTTTTACCCCCCCCCCTTTCACCATTACAACTCTTTTTAGTTTTTATTATTTCACACATTACGTGTCCCTCTCCTTTCGCCGCCCTTATGTCCACTCCCGGTTTTGGTTTGGGTGTGTCGGGGGCTGCGTCCTGTGAACGTTGCCTTTGCCTTGTTGATCTTTATTCTTGTTTTTTTTCCATACAAAGGATTTCACTGATTTGGCACAGTACGTTGTCATATAATATGAAGACGTCATTACATAGCATATATTTACGTCAAAACATGAAAATATAAAACATTTGTAAGGCAAAAATATTTTCTAATGTCCGTAGTTAAAGTAATAGTGAATTTCAGAGTGTTTACGCTTATGTAACTTTTAACAGAGCATTCAACAATATCAAATACTTAAGAGAAGCAGGATCGGAAAAGTAAAAAGGACTTATTAGGCCAGTCAGTCAAATGTTTAATTAAAAGGTTGTACTGCCTACTGGATCTATTTTTATTCTGAATATGTTAAGCTGTGTATGTTTAATTTCTACAAATCCTAATGAATTTAAGTCATGTTTAGGTAAGTGTGAAAAGCAAATTGAGAGATGTTGATCCTATCCAGGTTGTAACAGATGCTTTTATCTGCGTAAAATCAAGAGGACATTTTACGGGGAGTTTTCTTATAGCGCTTAAAGATCCCTGGGCAATTCGCACTGTAAATGAAACGTTTTCATGTATAAATAAAATACTGTTAAAATATAAGGACATTTTTCTACAGCTCAAGACTACAGACACAATCAAACCGTATCTGTAATTTTCATGTAATTTTGCTGTTTTTAGTGCTTCCGATGGATCACTTTTTTCCAGATATTTATGAAAACAATTCAAAGGTGCATATGTACTCATCAGTGCGGAAATATCGGGCAGTTTTATACTTTTTTCAATAAAATTCAGTTACAAAAACATATCACATTTACAGGACATCTCACGGACAATTCAAGACAATGTGTCTGAGCAAGAAATGACTTAAAAAAATAATTAAAACTGACAATTTTTACGAAAATGTTGCGTGTTAAAATAATTACGCAATCTTAGAACACGTGCATTGCCGCGAAAAGAGTTTTTTTTTCTTGTGTTACATTATGAAACTTTCTATCTAATGTTATAAGGCTAAGTTTTCCTTGCCGATTATGCATTATTTATTGTCATGTAATAACACGTGATTTACATAAGAGAACAATGTTAATGACTTATAATTAGTCAAATAAAAATTAACTAAATTACAGCAAATGATTTATTTCATGTTCATATTTTCGCTTTCCCTATCATTATGTTTTTATGTACAATATATCATTTAACAGAATTTCTTGAATAAATTCGTCAGAGAAGCAACTAACTATTTAGGAAGATTTCTTTCTTTTTTCACCCCTTATTATTTGTGCGTTCTTTTATTTGTTTTATTGCTCAATCTTGCTAAATAATTCGTATTGTCGATCCAAAATTAGTTTAAATGTTCAACCATTGCATTGTTGTAATAATGTATATTATCAATGATATGTCAATGATAATGAGAAAGGCAATAGATGTATACATCAACAAAATTAACATTGTATAATTAAGGCGAAAAAAATATTTTTTTACGGAAAAGACCCATTGTATATAGTTTACTCATACTTGCTTACCAAACATTCCGAGTATACTTTTCTTGAATTCTATGTATACTTTTCTTGATATAGACAAATGTTCTATACATCATTAATATCTGTTCCGCTACATTTCGACAGGAACATTTGATACGATGTCATAGGCTACCATCATTAAAGGAGACTTATCTGTGATCCCTTCCTTTATGTCTAACAAAACGTTACTTGCAGTGTGAAAACGTGATACGTTATGCCTTAAATTATTATAATGTACATTATATGTGTCTAGATTGTTATTTCTTGTTGTTTTTGTTTCTGGCTTATTAATGAATGCGTTACAGAGCAACATAAATAGTATATTATAAGTTGAAGATTGAAAATTCTGTTCAAAATCTAAGAACAATTAATCATATTAATATCGTTGTTTATGTGTTTCCAATCAACTATTTCTGTGTATTTATGGATGACACTAGTGTTATTTTCTCCATTTTTAAGAAGAATGGACGTTTTAATATTTATTTCAATTTGTGCATGAGACCAAACATTTAAAAGTAGATGGTGACCACAGAGTGTCACAGTTACCATTTATTAGTCACTGAAGCTAGCTACAAAAACGTTTGTATGTTTTCATATACGTATACACACTGTAAGAAAGGGATGTCCCCAAAGGAAATCCATGAAGACTTCATGAATACGCTTGGGAAGGAGTCCCCTTCCTATAGCACTTTGAAAAATGGGCTGCTGAATTTAAAAGGGGCAGGGAGAGCATTGGAGATGATGAGCGCCCTGGGCGGCCAAAAGATGCCACCAACGATGAAACTGCCGAAGCTGTGCACGATCTGGTCATGTGCGACAGAAGGCGAGACCTGCGAAGTATTGCTAGGGAAGTAGGTATAAGCTTTGGTTCGGTTCAAGCAATTCTAACTGATGTCTATGGCATGTCAAAGGTTTCCACTAGATGGGTCCCCAGACAGTTGACTGACGACCAGAAACGGACGAGGCTTGACATTTCAAGATATACGAGGATGAAGCTGATTTTATTTACCGGATCGTATCTCAGGATGAAACATGATTTCATCACCTCGATGCAGAATAAAAAAACACAGCATGCGGTGGAAGCACCCTGGCTCACCCTCTCCGAAGAAATTCAAGAAGTGACATCAGCAGGGAAGATGATGGCTTCAATTTTTTAGGATAGTCAGGGGATAATCATGATTGACTATCTTGAGCAAGGTCGTACCATAAACGGTACGTACTATACAGACGAATTGAAATGTCTGCGTCAAGAAATCGCGCGTTGAAGGAGCGGCAAACTGACTCAAAGCGTTCTGCTCCTGCTTGACAATACGCCAGCTCATACATCCCAAGTTGCGATGGCTGGTGCAACTGACTTCGGCTTTGAAATTCTCACCCCCCCCCCTGACTTCTACCTGTTTCCGAAACTGAAACCCAAGCCTCGTGGTAGACGTTTTGGAAGCAATAAAAGTGTCATGGAGGCGGTCAATGAGTTCTTTGAATTAATATACCAGATCAACAAATGGATAATAATTGATCGTTAAATAACGATATCAACATACAATTAAGCAAGACGCACACAGCAGAAAGCATAATGTGCATGTTAGAAATCAAGATGTAAAAGTCAGAATGCAAGATGTAAAAGTCAGAATGCAAGATGTACAAGTCAGAATGCAAGATGTACAAGTTAGAAAGCACGATGTAACGTAAGAAAGCAAGATGTAATTTTTGCGTTAATACCCTTCCATAAAATTCACTGACGACAGTAAATTCATATTATGGTGTATATGCAAGTTTACCATAATATATTACATGTATATTGAGTTTTGAGGCAACACCTCTTGATAGGTTTCATATTACATCATTATTTTCAGACTTGTGCAGGTTTGGCAGGAAAATATAATTTGCTGTCGTCGGTTTCCATTATTTGCGGATACGTTGTCACAGTTTTTCTCTTTACTGTCAAAGTGTTAATAAGCATTATATAAACCTTGCGTGTCAGGTAACGGAATATACTCATTTAGAATGACAATGTGTTATATTCTATTAGATACATGTCAATATTCTTTTCATTAGGTTACATCAGCTTGTATAGTTTATGAAACGTTTGAAAGAAGTTATGATGTATATTTAAACAGTAATATGATAAAATTGAATATTTATTATTTTGCTTAGAGTTCGATTTGCGTTAACAAATGTTCTGATCTAATTTCAATTTAAAGTGGAATAAGGAATTTGTTTGGCTGCACCCTTCGTACACATACATGTATATCATTACATTGTCCTTTACACTATACTCACAGTGTTTAAACATGATCACCCAAAAAGGATTGTTGAAACTTGAAACAGAACACAACTGCGTGATAAAACTTGCAAATTAAAATATAAAAAAGTACAAATTATGTAATTGTACATACATTCAAGTAACTTTAAAAAAATGTTCCCTGTTACTTCTAATGATGCATGCTGCTAATGGACACTAAATGGTTAATTGTTGTCAGTTAAAGATCATAAAAGTTATATAATGATACATCTGAGCTATAAAAGTAGCATAAATGTTTTCAAATTAATGCTTTGCAAACATTTTCTGACAAAACTAGTTAATAAAAATGATTAATACATTCTCTGGTTACAGCGCAAAAAGAATTATTATGTACAAATATCATGTTTCAGGTTCGGTTTAATTGCGTCAATGTGGACTGCAGCAGAATTCAACAAGGCATAAGCTTAAAATATGGTACATGTATGAAATTTGAACAATTCGCAGATGTTCTCTGACGTTGTGGCTCATCAAATGTCTTCAATATGATAATTACGAAGCAAAGATACTTAGAACTACCATAAAACTTCAAAGCGCTGGGAGAATCGGGAGAACTAGAAAAAAAAAAGTCTATTAGTGACGGTGATTTGTTTTGCTATACTGATATACACATAATTACAGGGTAATAATGCATTTTGCACCAGACATCTAAAAGCAGTTGTCCTATTCACTGTTGTATCAGAGTGATGCCAATAGAAAAGAAAAGAAATTTGTACTTAAACATTAATATGAAGTGTGTGAAAGAATCTTGTCTTATATTATGAACAGAATTTACTACAATAAGTATTTCTGTTTTTTTTGACACTCTTTATCTTTAATAAAATGCTTCGCAAATAATGCTGACAGAATGTTATGCGATGGACAGAATGATAGGCATAAGAAGTGCGATGCCATATTCTTATGTGCTCTCGTGCTATTCGTTAATAACTGCAAATCGGCTCTTACTCGGCAGTAATTAGTGTAGCCGCTATTTCATGAAGAAACCAGTGCTGATATTGAAAATTGTGATTGGCATATTTTAATTAGCCAGGTCAGGTGTTTCTAAAAAGGCTGATAACACTGTAGCAATGTGAGGATACATTTAAATTTATTACATAGATAATGCACGTGGAGCTCAGCTCGCAGACAGAAACTTTTTGATATCCTTTAAACTCTATGAAAAATGTCAATTATTAATTGCTGACTGTTTTATATTTTCTAGAAAAAGTAAGCAAAACATTATTTTGTTTCATATGACAGGAATGAATTGCATTAACAATCCTAGGTATTGTTGAAAACTCATTGTTTTACATGCCAGATTAAGTAATTGGACCCCATCCTTGCTTGTACGTGACTGCTGGGGAAAAATAATGTTATGCTTGGTTAAAGAGGTGACAATTTCTGTATTTTTATCTGATATCGAGTTGTAAGAGCCAATTTGCAGTTATATGGGTAAGAGTTCGATAAGACTCCCTACGGTCGTCTTAATACGAACTCTTACCCATACTCAATGTAATTAAGATAAGATTTTCTTAAGATACAGAAAGACTGTCTCAAGATTTTATGTTGAAACATTTTAGTTATACATTTTATATTTATACTGAAATACAAACAACTGCAAGCACTGTTTTACTATTTTACCTAATATTTTAGGGAGAACTATGAGTTGTGTCAATAGTTGCAAAGTCCGAAAACGTTACACTACTTTATTAACCCAATTACAATATAATCAATTAGGCATTAACTCTCCTTCCCAGCAGATGATAGTTCACCTTATCCCACAGAATCGTAATGATATATGCATTAACTACTTATGGTACCTGCTGATAGAAATATTGGAAATTCAGCTCAACATAGTTCTTTTAATGTAAAGAATGTCTCGATGTTGTATATGTTTTTTATATATCACTAAAATAGTAATTTTCTTTTTCTTTTGAAAATCTAAGCCTTTTAAGTTTACTGTGCATGTGCAAAATAAGCTCAACATGTTAGTCTTAATACACTTTTAGTAAGGTTTTACGGTACACCAACAGCAACAGAGTTGAGGTTATATGGCGAAGTTGCTGGAAAGCTCCCTTACGTAAAATAATTCGAAGGGGCAAAGACCTTAACCATTCGGCCACGAATGCCCTCGTACAACCACCTCAATGTCTGAATGCTGGCGAACTCACATTTCAATGCATGTACATGATGTACGCTTTGAGCATATTGTTTTACGGCTTAATGCATACACAGTGCACAATATGCATACAGGTTATCAATATAAACTATAAGCCAAGGGTTTGTAACTTTATATACCTGTATTTCTTATATTTTACCCCAGATAAGATTCAATCGCGTTGCCAAAGGAAACAGCATTCGTTCTATCAAAAAGTGCTGTAAAATATTATTTGTACAGAAGTAAAACACAGTTAACAACGTTTCCATTCATCAGCTCTGTCATAATCATTAATATGTGATTAAAAGAACGATACGATCCTCCAAATTATCTAAAACTTTGTGATTGTGGAAATACTGGACGGAATTTCGTTTAGAAGAGATTGCAATTTGTTTACAATAACATTGCCAAAGGAAACGTTAATACTATTCTACTTTGTAGTAATGACAAAGACTCAAAACTTTAACAATATGTATTATTTCATTGCCTTTAGTTATTATTCTGTGAAGATCATTACTGGCTTTATGGGACCGCTTAAAGAAATGAGTTAACCTGTTTTGCAAAGTTCAAAAAAATAAAAATACATGTATATACAAAATGTTATCAAAACCGCTGGCCTATCGTTCGTATGACTTGTATGTATGTCTATGTACAAACTTTATCAATATATGTTAAATTATTTCCCAACATCAGTTAAATCATCATGTCAGAGACCGTACTTCAGATATACGTATAACGAAATAATGACGAATGAAAATTTTCAAGCGCGCCATATATAGTACAACTGAACTTTATGATAGACTGTTGTTATATATTATACTTTCTACAGCACTTAACAACAAACATAACGTTACAACTGGTATTTGATCAGTAAAAGCAGTTCCTTTTATTAAATGAATATACATTGTCTTATCTCTATTGTAGTAAGAGATTTATATTCATACTTTTGAAATCAATATTAGGTTTATTTATACAATTTGTCACCTGTAATAATTTCAAAAGAATGGAACATTTAACATGTGGAAAAAAAAACGTAATTATCTGAATATATTGAAAAGTAAAAAAAAAGATTTATTTTTTCATACAAAAAGTCTTTGAAAAATTAGGTTTTTGATAAAAATAACTAAAATAATTAATTTAATGAATATCATAGTAAAATAATGTATGACACAGTATTTTCTCCTTTATGCTATTATTTTTTTTCATGTTTTATTAAGTGATTATCGTGTCCGTGCTCTGCCTTGTGCCTTGTCCTGTTTTTGTTTGGGTTCCGCCTTGGCTCCTGGTCGCAGGTCCTTGTTGCTGGGTCGTGTGGGGGGTTGCGTTCATTGAACGCCGCCTTTCCTTGTTGATCTTGTTTACCATATATTTTCCTTTCAATATTACATAAATCTATTTTATTGTATTGATTATTTGAAGCTAAATTTGGTGTTAGAATATTCTTATATGAAAATTCTTGTTAATTTTGTATTTAATAAATCTGCCAAAGGATGTCTCTTTAAATATAATCTTTAATAAATAGGTAAAAATGCATTTATTTTAAAATTACTTCTTTAAACGTTCCAAGTTTAATGTAATATAAATAAATGAACATACAATTTACGAAAAACAAACGTCATGTTCACCTAAATGATATCTATTTATTTAACCAACGCTAAGCTCAAAATAATATTCCGAACATGATGTTCTATCGTTTTGCCAAATTTAAAAAATAAATTCCTACTTTGTGAAAGATGTTGTTAAGTATACCCAATGAAAAGGTAAAACGTATAATATTTCCGCTTGTAGGAAGGGTCTGTGAAACAAATTAATTTGTCGTAAAATGAACACGCTTATCGATCTCATTCTCTTTAGTTCCAAACAAAAACGAAAAGTAAAGTTTTGAAAACTACGTACAGTCAAATGAAAAGTAAATATTCATTTATGAGGCATCAAGTTTTTTTCATGGAAGATGAAAGCAACACATTGATTTGTCTTTGGTTAAATATTTCCTATGGTATGTTGCTGTTGTTGTGGTTGTTGTTGTTGATAAATGGTGATGATAATGCAAACTACAAACAAATCTTTATTTGAAAATAAACAGGAAGCATTAAAGTATATTGCTTAACTGCTTTACTAAAATATTTTTATTAATATCGGTATTGTACTTTTTTTATTCTTTTTATTTTTATTTTTTATTTTTTGAAAAAGGGTGGAACAGTATATTGACAATTTGACAATTCAAGTACACTGATTCTATTTTTACATATTATTTAATTATAACATTAATTATGCAGCTGGTATATCCTATATATATGTCGAAAATGAGGAAACTTGAAAAGTTTACAACCGACACATATTTGCAATAAAATCGAATGTGTTAACCAGAGCTCAAATTTATATGCAGACATTTATAGGGATCTAGAAAGAACAATAAAGTTTTAAAGGAATATGAATATTAAGAATGCTAAGAATTAATAAAGATAACTGTCAATGTATAGCAGTAAAATGAGGCACATCCGTTGAAGATGCTTTTACAAGTCAAAGATATTCTGAGAGGTACAGCAAAATAATAGTGGCTTTCTTTTATCCAAAACAAAACAGAGATGCTATAGTTTTACTTCTTCAAGAAAATATCACAAATCAGTGACATATAATTGCTTTTTTGACATTGAGATGTTAACCTTGAAATAAATTAAAAAGTCGGAATATCTATTTTAGTTTGTATATTATCCACAGCTCTGTACATAGTGTATGCATTTAACAACTGATTCTTAGTTTTACGTGTTAATTTTGCAGCTGGTATATCTATAGCCGAAAATGAGAAAACTTGAAATGTTTACAACCGACACATCTTTGCAATAAAAGCGAATGTGTTGCACATATTACCGATATGAAAGTTAACGAAATGCTACAACAGATGATAGGTACTTAGTGTCTGATTGATATATTAATATCGTAGTCTAAATCATAGTGTTGATATTGTTGAAATACAGTTTCTGAAACGATACTGTACTAACAGGCACTTTCCTAGTAGCTAAACATTGATAACACTTCAAAGCAAATGAACGAATTTCTTCGTGACAATATTGTATCTTAACAAAATTGAGATTATTCTGATTTTAGAAAGCGTCATGAGCGTTGACACATTTAACAATATATGTGCATATGTTTAAGATAGTTTGGCATATTTATCATTTCAATTGTACCCATCTGTGTTACAGTCAGACATATCATGCAATCTGTTTGTTTGATTGTTTGATACGGTTTTACGTCACACCGACACAGTATAGGTCATTTTGGAGACATTCCAGCTTAACTGGTGGAGAAAGACCTCAGGTGCCCTTCCGTGAATTATTTCAGGCACGAACGGGAACCTGAGTAGAACCACCGACGTTCCGTAAGCTAGCTGGATAGCTTCCTCACATGAAAGGATCCAAAGTCCCTTTCGGGATTCGAACCCACAGTGGTGAGGGGCAAGTGGTTTGAAGTCAACGACCTTAACCACTCGGCCACGGACGACCCTTCATGCAATCTGAATGTTGCAAGTAATATGCATTTTTCCATTACTGCAGCTGAACAGCGATATTTATTAAATATACTAGTATAACATCCATTGATGTAACTAGATATATGTCCCTAAAACGCGATGCTTACTTTTAGATATAGGGGAAAATGTTTAATATTATTATGGCGGCATAGGTCTGCCTGAAAGGAACTGGATACTAACAAGGTCCATTGTGTGGATAATTCGTATGTACGAGGTATGTTCAAAAAGTTCGTGGACTTTTGCTGTCATTTTTACTTCACTCATAAAAACTAATTTGGTTGTTATGAATTGAAAGGGTGTCTTTATTTGTAAAAGTGAGTTTTACCTTTATTGTAAACAATTATTTCCTGTTCGAGATATGTGCACTTTAATAACTATGGCAACGCAACATCGGCGCACGCCGAAATGTTCATACAACGTTTAAATATAAACGTTTCAATGTTTCAACATATGTTGAATTAAATGGAAAGGTTATTCCAGAAGGAAAATGCGTGTAAACATCATTTTATATTTAGTGAAATAAATCTTAAAATTTGACGTCATTTCGACGTTATATGGTTAAATAACACGTTTTGAGCAGCAGTTGTCAGTAGCATAAATTACGAAAATTTGAGGCCCGTTTAAAAACTGAAAAATCCCATTTTCGGAAATCTTTGCTTACAAATTTGGAATACTCCTCCATCTACATATGAGGTGGTTACAATAACAAAGAGCAATGATATCTCAGTTTAAGGTGGCGCAAGCGATTCAAAGATGGCGAATACATGATCACAGACACAAAGGGGTGAGGGAGAAAGCGGTAAATTGTCATGACTTTAGTAACGTCAGTTACAAAAGAACTACCGTCTAAAGAAGGGTGGATAGTTGAAAGGTTTGCGAGCTGACCAGCATGTTTAATTTCTGTAGCTGGTCTACACATTTAATTCTGATGAAACGATTGAATTTAAACAATATATTATTTTATTCATCAGGATATATGCGTATTTACAATAAAAAATGGAATTGATATTTGTAGTACATGTATCTTCCCTGGTTTGTTTGATAATAAATGCTCGCCGGTGTTCAGTAAATTTACAGCAGAGATTTATTATCACTTGATAAAATATTTTTCGTTTATATATAAAAACTTAAGTATTGTGTTATTTTTATGGTTAACGCGTTTGTTTTCTGTAAAAATAAATATCTTATCTGGGAAGGAATATATCAATGTACCCACAACTGTCGCCATTCGAATATTTCAACGGGAAATGTTTAGTGATCAACTAGTTAACTTGCAATAGATTGTTTGTTTTTATTATGCTTTATGTATTATTATTTTTCTTTTTTCTATTATTATATTATTTGCGGGATTATATTGCAATTTATAAGCACCAATCGTAGTGCTTATTGCCTTTGACATATAAAGAGACGCATTACTTTTGTTGAAAGTATGTTTTATTTACTTTTACACAATAAAACAACATAAATGACAATGTTCAGTGACATTTGCTAAATTTCTTTATTTTACATAGACACCATTGCTATTCATAATTCTTTTTATGAGGCTGCTATATCTTAACATTTAATGTTTCATTAAGTAGGAAATTAATACTTAATATTGAAAAAATATTCTGCCAAGAATTAAAAATAGTTGGGCATTCTTCTCTTCTGCAAACTCTCACATATATAGGTTTTCACTGATTACTTTTTATTAGAAGACGTCATAACATAGCGAATTTGTACGTACAAAGATAAAGAAAATATATATTCTTTGTAAGGTAAAAACATATTGCAATGTCTGTAGTGATTGTTATAGTGAACTTCAGGGTTTTTACGCTCAGTCAAATGATTAAGAGAATCAATACTACTAGGATCTATAAAGTAAAAGAATTGATAAAGACCACCCAGACAAATGTTTATTAATAGGTTATACTGGATTTTATTTTTATTGAACAATAATAGCTGTTTGATTGAAATTCATAAATATCCGTCAACAGATTATCATAGAAATTATGCACATAAATTTGTCTAGAAGAATTATTAGGTGGTAAGTTATAAGTGCATGTAATAAGTTTTAAACAAATAGATTTATGTTATAAAGATATCCATATAATAACCTTACAACTATCTTTACGAATTGTAGGATAAAATTCTTCTAAAATACTTGTGTTAATTAAAACAACAATTCCAGAAGAACAATTTGTTTTGCATTCTTATGTAAAAAGGAACGGTTTTAATCAAACCAGGTGTAATTATTCACATTTAAGGTATTAGGACCCTAATGGGCACTATCAGGAACTAAAAAATGACATCATAGGTCAGCTGTATACCTTAAAGTACACCTGTATGCAAAATTTAAACAAAGTTTACCGTACGGAAATCAAGTTATGGCCACCTTTCTGAACTCAAGCTAGGATGTTATGAGGGCCCTTTTTTAGAAATGAGGAACCTTTAAATAATCTGCAAAAACATTCTAATAAAAAAATGTTTTCCCATTAATTTTTGGTAAGAAACAAATAGTACCATTCAGCTAAAGCTACAGTCTCACTTACATCCCGGCAGAGCCCCGGCAGAGCCCCGGTAGACGTCCGGGGTGATCCGGGAACGACCGGGGTACGACCGGGAACAACCGGAGTACATCCGTAACTCTGCCGGCAACGTCCTGGATGATCCGGGATGATCCGGGAACATCCGGCATTCGACCCCGGAATAAAATATTTAATATCACCGGGGTGGTCCGGGATGATCCGGGAAGGTATAGCTTTGCCGGCTTCATCCTTAGCTCTGCCGGGAACGACCGGGGTTATACCGGGGAAGCACCGTAGCTCTGCCGGCACAAACCGGGGATGATCCGGGGTATGATATAGCCGGTAGAGCTACGGTAGAGCTACGGTAGAGCCCCGGAAAATGCCGGCAGAGCCCCGGCAACTACAGGCAGAGCCCCGGATGATAAAGGTAGAGCTACGGTTGATCCCGGTGGAGCCCCGGCAAAGCCTGGATCATTTCAAAAGAATAACGACAATTTGCGATGATTGCACTTGCTGGTATTAAAACCCCTCCCATTTCCCTTCTATCCAGTATGGCATAAGGATTTTTCAGAAAATCATCATGAAATACTATTCTGCAACAATAGATATTATATTAAATAAAAATTATGTATCAATGTTATCATTTTCGGGCGTTTTCAATCCACCGGGGTTCTACCGGGGCTCTGCCTGGATCGTCCTGGGCTCTGCCGGGGCTCTGCCGGGGCTCTGCCTGCATCGACCGGGGCTCTGCCTGGGTCAACCGGGGCTCTTCCGGCGTCATCCGGGAACGACCGGGGAAGCACCGGCATGAACCGTAGCTGCACCTGGGCTCTGCCTGGATGATCCGGAGCGCATCCTGGGTGGTTAGTTGAGAACTACCGTAGTGCTACCGGGGTAAGTGTGACCGCAACAATAATTTCACCCCGGATCGTCCCGGATCATCCCGGTAACTTACCGGGATGATCCTGGGCTCTGCCGGGAGTAAGTGAGACCGAGGCTTAACAATCCACATAAGCAAAATTATGGTTTCTACTTAAAATTTATGAAATATGTATAAAAATGTTACCCTACCCCACCCATTTTTACCACGTGTCTGACCATTTTTCTACTTAGGGAGCCTAATTTAAAAAAATCTTAAAATTTACCCAAATGAGTGCCTGTTTTCAAAGTTTCCCTAAATTTTTAAAAAAGTATATTGGTTGATCTTGTAAAATATGAAATACTTTTACCGTCTAGTTTTGATTATATTACACTTTGAAAATATCAGGTACCATATTTATTACTAGATTTAGCATAATTTAGCCAATAAATACCTATATAAATTAAAAAATCAAAATTAAACACTTTTTTCTTTCCAAATGGGACATGAGAGATACATAAATAATGTTAAAAGAAAAAAAGAAAGAAAAAAAAGTTGACCCTTCTGGGGATTGAACCCATGGCCCTCATTTTCAATGTAGTTAACAGTAGTTCTAGCCTATTTGAATACTCTTCAAAGCGGAGGTAATGCATTAGGATGCTAATACCTTAAGTTGATCATTGTCTAGATGAGATTCTGCTGTAAAGATTTTATGTAATTTTTAGATTTTTGTTATGCAAGAAAATCGGAGTATATAATTGTTTGATGATAAGTCATTTGAAATATTTCTAACATTCCAAAAACCTGTACTGACCTAGTGCCGCCTGTTGTCAATTTAAATGATATATGTACTGTTATCTACAGCAGCATCTCGATGTTGATGACTGTCATGAGATCTTACATTTTCATGTCCATCTCGGTGATAATGAGTGTCATGAGATCTCACATTTTCATGTCTATCTCGGTGATGATGAGTGTCTAGAGATCTTACATTTTCATGTCTATCTCGGTGATAATGAGTGTCATGAGATCTTGCATTTTCATGTCTATCTCGATGATGATGAGTGTCTAGAGATCTTACATTTTCATGTCTATCTCGGTGATGATGAGTGTCTAGAGATCTTACATTTTCATGTCTATCTCGGTGATGATGAGTGTGTCTAGAGATCTTACATTTTCATGTCTATCTCGGTGATGATGAGTGTCTAGAGATCTTACATTTTCATGTCTATCTCGGTGATGATGAGTGTGTCTAGAGATCTTACATTTTCATGTCTATCTCGGTGATAATGAGTGTCATGAGATCTTACATTTTCATGTCTATCTCGGTGATGATGAGTGTCTAGAGATCTTACATTTTCATGTCTATCTCGGTGATGATGAGTGTGTCTAGAGATCTTACATTTTCATGTCTATCTCGGTGATGATGAGTGTCATGAGATCTTACATTTTCATGTCTATCTCGGTGATGATGAGTGTCTAGAGATCTTACATTTTCATGTCTATCTCGGTGATGATGAGTGTCTAGAGATCTTACATTTTCATGTCCATCTCGGTGATGATGAGTGTCTAAAGATCACAAATAGTTATGAGCATCCTGAGACCTAAAAGTACGCGAATCTCGAGAATAAATTTCTTTACTGTTCAATTGTTGTTGTCTTTCTCTCTTATCAGAATATGTCTTCATGTAATACGAAAAGGATTTAAATGTCTTACTAGAACTTTAAACACTGTATTCTATATAAACGCCCGATAGCAATAGTTGTGAATGACTCGGAACCTCCCTACACTAACATTGCTGTCACCACTTTTGTAGACTTGTATCATCGATCTTAAATTGACTGACCTATTTTGCTCTTCATTAGTTTAATCATCGTGAATGATAACCTCAGAGTACTTGTCACTACCTCACACTCGAGATTTTGTTTCAATAATCCGTGTTTTTATAACTATTCCAGTTGTTGTAATGACCATCCCGGGATAACTGTCTTCTCTCGTTCTTTCTTTCTACTTTATCAATTTTAATATATGGTATCTTACAGCCATCTTTCAAAATTGCATTAACTTTGTCATCAAGTTTTTCGTTGACTGATTCAGGAAGCTTTCTAATTATATTATTCCGCTTGGATTTATGTTTTTGGATTTATGATTGTTCGGCGTATTTGTATCTGTATTTAAACTGGTATTTTGAATGTTATCAATCCGCTTACCAGGTACAACCGTCTCATTAACAAAATCAGACCGACAGCCTATATTTTTTTTTAAATAGTTTGTGAACTTCGCTGTTTATTCGTTTGTCAATAGTATTGTGCTTTTTACAGTAACTTTCATTTCAATGTAAGCTTTCATGTTTTGAATTTTTAGGTTCAAAGCATTAAACTTCAGGGTCATATCATTGTCCATTTTTAACAACATCAGTTTTGTATCTGAATCACTTAAATAACTGTCTGTGTGAACGTCTGCTGTTACAGAAGTAATCACTTTCTCTTATTTTTCTTTTTTTTCTACTCTTCTTCTTCGTTTTTTTCCTCAGTATAAATAACATTTTCCTCTGCCTCACTCTACAAAACAATTATATTATTTTTTTTCCCATTACTTTTCACTCCAGTCTGTATGTTATTTTCATTACTTCCCTTACGCGCTCTCTTGATAGCACTTTCATCTGGTATTGAGAGTGGACGACATCTTAATCTTGTGCTTGTTAGAGGGAAACATACCGTTAGAATGTTCCCCAACGTTTCTTTACCTGTTGCATCCCTCAATGATGGCGGAGGACCACTCATTAACGAAGCCTAATCACAAGAAGACGGTGATAGATTAACGTATTTCTCTTTTTATGTCATTTTACTGCCGGTTCCTGTTCCGAACAATAACGCTATATCCACAAGTGAATGAACGTTGCAAAAATTTAATTGCCTTCGTCAACATATCAAATAAAAAAGTTTTTTGTACCCGAAAAAATTTGTGATAACATACGTTGGTGCACCGATACCTATTAACATGTGACAATTTTACACAACCGTTCACAAAACCGCAAATTTTCAAAGACAAGACAGATTTTCCAGGTAACTAACACTGTCTCTAGATCCTCTTCCACCATTTTTATAATCCTCAACCAGACGTTCTTCACTCTAATAAGTCCAACGAGGGAAAACCCAAATTCCACAGAAATGTTTTATCCGCCATTTACTTACACGTGTGTTACGTTAGGTTGCACACCAACAATATATGTTTATATTCTAATGAAGTCCAATCATAATTAAATGTAGGTTTATATGTGAAATGCAAATTGAAAGATGTTGATCCTATATAGGTTGTGATAGGTGTCTTTTATCTGCGTACCACAAATAGGACATTTTACGGAGAGTTATCTTAAAGCTCTGAAAATTTCTGGTCAATTCGTATCGTAATTAAAACGCTTTCATGTATAGATAAAATACTGTGTTTACTTAGAGGACATTTTTCTACAACTTATGAAAACAATTTAAAGGTGCATATGTACTCATGACTGAGTAAATATCGGGCAGTTTAAACTTTCTTCAATAAAATTCAGTTACGGAAACATAACACATTTACTGCACAACACTTCAGAGTTTGGTTACGGACAATTTAAGAACACGTGTCTGAGCAAGAAATGACTTATAAGTGATTCATAAGAAACT
The DNA here is from genome assembly GCF_026571515.1 of Ruditapes philippinarum. Taxonomy (NCBI): domain Eukaryota; kingdom Metazoa; phylum Mollusca; class Bivalvia; order Venerida; family Veneridae; genus Ruditapes; species Ruditapes philippinarum. The sequence continues at coordinate 88,196 of NW_026854192.1, read as the reverse complement.
TCTAATAACTGACAATTATTACCACGAATTTTTGCTTGTTAAAGTAATAATATAATTTTAGAACACGTGCATTGCCGCGAGAAGTTTTTTCTCTTGTTCTACATTTCGAAACATTCTATTTGATGTTATAAAACTAGCATTTCCTTGTCGATTAATTTATGCTGCCTAATTTATTCTGCCCTCGTACATAGTTCCCATCTAATAAATAACACGTGATTTACATAACGAAACAACGTTAATGAGTTACAATTAGTCAAATAAAATTTTCAAAATTAAAGCAAATAACTGTTTTATGTTCATATTCTCCCTGTCCTTTCATTATATTTTTATTTGCATTATATCATTTTACAGAATTTCTAGAATAAACTTGTCTGAGAAGCAAAAACCATTTAAGGATGATTTCATTTTTTACTACTTTTTCTGAGTGTTCTTTTGTTTTGTTTTATAGCTTCATCGTTATAAAAAAAAATCGTAAATTCGTTCAAAAATTAGTTGTCATTTTCAACTATTCGCATTGTTGTAAGAATGTTTATGAAGAGAATAATATGTCATTGATAATGACAAAGGCAATAGATAGTCAAGTTCTAAATAGTGTATCATCAGAAATGAAAACGATCAACACGCATCCCATATATTCAGAAAACATTGAATAGTGAGCATTTAACAAAGTCATAGTTGAATGATTCTGAACATAACTTTAGTATTTAATGTTTATGGAAGACATATAGGGGACTAACTATAGAAATGTAGAATACAACGAATATATACAGAACAAATGGCTCGTGTTTTATTGTATAACAACAGGTAACCAGATATGTTGACATTAAGTTTTCAAATTTCTAAAAGTGTGCACCTGACAAACAAACATTTTTACGTATTTTACCCTGAACTCCCGGAAATACGGATAAACAAGAAGGAATTGACACTTTGTTGTTTCTACAGCATACATAACACAACATTAACGTTCAGTGGTATATTATAGTGTCTGTCTGTTTCAAGATTAAAACGCTTATATTCCAAACACAGTTAACCCCTGCTAAACGGTGGCTCTTTCATATTTTGGTAATCTTTTTAATTGCACGGTTTTTACAAAACAAAGATCATTCAGTGCTGTGAAAATATGTTGTTTCTCAAATATATTTTCAAGGCAGAGAACATGAAGTTTAAAGTTATAATGCAGTCAATGATCTTACAAACTGACGATAATAAATTTGAAAGTTTGAAAGTGCTTGCTTTAATTGTTGGCAAACCCTTAGGAATTAAAAAAATTATATTAAATAGGATATTATCCGTGAATATCTTTTCCAAAATAGAAACATTATCGTTTACATGTAGTTGCTTAGAAAAGCTTTCCTTTAATACTTTTCTTGAAGACAGATGTTCTATACAGTCATCATTAATATCTTTTCCGCGACGTTTCGACAGGCTCATGTGATATGAGGTCAAAGGCTACCATCATTAAAGGAGACTTATTTGTGACCCACAACGTAATGTCTAACAAAACGTTACTTGCAGTGTGAAAACGTGATACGATGTGCTTTATATTATTATAATGTACATGATATGTGTCTATATTGTAATTACATCTTGTTGTTTTTCTGTCTAATTAATGAATATGTTACAGAGCAACATAAATGTTGAATCATAATTTACTTTATTTAAAATTGCGTTCAAAATCTATGAAAAGTTAAAAAAATAATAACGTTGGTTACGTGTTTTCGTCTGTGTTTTGATGGATGAAATCAGTGTAATTTTCTCCATTTTTATTGAACACAGGAAGTTGTTATATAATTTTTTTCGTTTGTGCATGAGACCAGACATTAAGAAGTGGATGGTGACAAAAAGTGTCACAATATTCATTTATTATTCACTGAAGCTAACTACAGTAACGTTTGTATGTCTATATATACGAATTCTGATACAGAGAACACACTTGTCTGAAAAATCATTTACCAACTTTACTCTGAACCAGTAGCGCATGAAGCACAACTATAAAGTTTAATTTGTCTGCATTTTTTATATTACACGAGATAAGGTTCACTCAGGTTGCCAAATAATAAAAGTTCTCTTTCTGTTCCATCAGAAATATTATTAATTATTATCGGGTCCAAAGTCCAAACGAAAAATAAACATTTTAGCAATATTTGCACTCTATGGGTATGCAAAGGAATAAATGTATCGGTAAATGAACATTTTAAAAGCTAAAATCATTCTTTTATCATTGCACAAGCGGTGGAAAAGCTAAAATGGCCTTTATTGTCAAAAGAAAACCATTTAGATAACGGATTTAAAAGAACATAGGAACTATAATATTAATTTATTTTATGCTTTTCAGTGGATAACTGATTTATCCTTGAAAATTATATTTGATCATTTCACAGTAAAAATTATCAAAATATAATTTCACACTTTCAATGCCGAAACTACTTTTTAAGATTTTCCCCATGTGATACCTCAATTTTATTTTTGCTGACAATTCTGACAATGTTTAGAGAAAAGCAAAGCTGAAATTGATAAATAAATTAAATGTCAAAAGTAATAAAAAGAAGAAAACTTACTTGAATACTTCTATTCATTCAAATTACCAATCACCAAATATCGTCTCTTATTTTTGGTTTCATTTTTACAGTCTGAAAAATACATTCCTTCCACATACAAAACTGCTCTTGATGACATTTGGGCATATTTAAGTATGCTACGAGCAATAACTGCCGTATGCTCTATGAAAACTTGAAAAGCAATGACAGCCATCAGCCCGAAGAATTAGTAAACAACCAAGCGTTCGTAAGGCTTCCAAGTTTTCTAATTTCCTAATTTCGCTTTTGGAATGTTTACACATCTGCTAACACTTATTTATTGTCTGTTACAATCCTCAAATAAGTTTTCTTCCTTTTAAAAAGGTGTATGACTAACAAATCAAAATGATATCCCTATGAATCAAACACAATTATTTTCCTCCCGTGAAATACACAACTTTTTAAAATGGCGGCCGCTTACATTTCACATACCCAGGTCTAATATAAATTCGCAGTAAGTAACAGAAATATGGATGGATGGTTGGACTTTTTCTCCTACTAGAATTGTTTGTTAATATTATTAAAACAAGCGATCATTCATATTTTTTTTTACTAAAATGAATAATATCACCGTCATTTAACGTTGTTTGTCGAACTTATTTTTCAGACCAAGACTTCTTTTATTTTATGAGAAATTCGCCTAATACATGTACATAATAGAGGCTACCAGTGGGGAAAACATATTTTAATATTAAAGTTAATATCAAGGAAATTTCGTTTTAACTTGTTTTTAAGCATAAAATAAAAAGAAAATTTGTTTGTTATTTGTGTAAGAGGTAATGTCATTTCATCTCGTGAACTTTAAAAACAGTATTCTCACTTGTGGCTTCTCCACTCGTGAGAATACTGTTTTTAAAGCGCACTTGATAAAATAAAATTTCATCTTACACACAAAACAAACAAATATCCTCTATATAACATTTTCTACACAAGGAAAATTAGAACAGAACATAACTGTTCGTATCAGATGTTAAATCTGGAATAACCGGCATTCATGTCAAATAGTTGATATCTTTATATTTACCTGTAACAGTAATATCTAAGCTGTTGAAGAAATTATGTAAATCATATTGCAGAACATTTTGAAGAGCGTAGCTTGCAATATTCTTAGTGTCTGGTTGATTAATTAATATCTTCTACACTATGGCTTTTTATGCCGTGTGGAAGTTGTAAAGAGTCGCCCCGTACATTCAATCAGAGATGTTATATTTCTGATCCTTATAAAGATCGTTCAGCACGATATTATTGTTTGCTTGTGGTAATTTAGTTCTTTCTATTTGGCTATTTTCTTGTTGGGTGGTTCCAGTATTCCTCACTTGAATACTGTTGAATCACCCTTAGGATATGTGGCCTGCTTTTTAAATTTGTCTTTTGACGTCTTATCTGTGATATGCAGGCTTCATAACCTTTGATCCCCTTTCAAAATTCCATTTTATTTAGTTCCGCCCATTGTTTTCTCGTTTAGGGCACACGCATTTTTTTACTTGGGGACCATATGCCGCTTTTCATGGAATAGCACTTACGTGTCGCATTGAAGGTTCCATGATAACCGCCATATGAACACATCTGTGGATGTTTCAACATTCAAAATTGTACCAGTTCATGTTAAATGTTGAATTCTGCTTAAGCCGGTGCTAGGGGGCGTGGACGGTAGTTTGCACTTGACAGTACCGTCCACGAATAGGCTCAATCAAACCGAGCCTGCAACATTTTCAATTTTGCCGGGTTGGGCTTTCTTTAAGGATTCTTATTTTCTCTATTTCATATCATTGTAAAGATCATGTTACCGTTATGAAACAAACAAAATTTATATTTCTCAGCTAAATATAAAATGCACTATTTTTCATATCAGGTAAACTAAACCTAGCTTACGGAACGTCGGTGGTTCTACTCAGGTGCCCGTTCGTGCCTGAAATAATGCACGGAACAGCTGAGGTCTTCCTCCACCAGTAAAGCTGGAACGTCGCGATATGACCTGTACTGTGTCGATGTGACGTAAATCCCAAATTCTAACACTTAGATAATCTAAACAAAATTTGGGGTATGGTTACTGGCGCCGTTTATTTTGAAAATTAAAATTATATGCCACTGACACTTAGACGTGCTTAATACTTTCGTGAGCAGACAAGGCATGGCTAGTGTAACATTAAAATCTACATCCAAAATGAATATTCCACATTCACGACCATGTTGATTTTTATACGTCCACTTTTATTGGTATTGAATGTCTACGCAGTGAATACAAAGACGATAGGATTTTTTTTACAGTATATATAGACTCCGAGCAATATAGAAAAAATTCATTGACGAAAATAAACTCATAATTATTATGGTTTATATATGCTTGATTACCAAAACACGTTTATGTTAATTGAGTTTAGAGGCAACTCCTTTCGTTTGGTTGATGTTACATAATTACGTATTTTCAATTTTGTGCAGGTTGAGCGGGAGAATATGATTTGCTGTCATTGGTTTCCATTAGTTGCTGAAACATTGTCATAATTTTCCTCTTTACTGTCAAAGTGATAATAAGCATTATATAAATGTAGCGTGCTAAGCTTATATTTGTCAGACAACGGAATATACGTGTCTATATAGGTTTTCTATTTTCTTTGTTGCGTCCAATTTTTGCAGAAGTTGATAATCATAAGTAACCCATTCAGAATGACAATGTGACATAATGCATTAGATCCATATCAATATTACTTTCATAAGGTTATTATAACAACATCTGAAATAAAAACTATTTATGAAAACTTATGATGTGTATTTAAACAGTAATATGAAATAAAAGAATATGTATTGCTTTGCCAAGAGCCCGTTTGGCGTTAACAAAGGTTTTGATATAATTCAAAGTGGAGTAAGGAATGTTGTCTGCTGCACCCTTCGTACACATAATATCTATCTGAAGATAATTATACTGTCCTTTACACTATAATCACATTGTTTAAACATGATGACGCAAAATGGGATTGTTGAAACTTTAAATAGAACACGATGTCGTGATGAACCTTTGCAAATTGCTATATTAAACAAGTATATTAAATTATATAATTGTGCATACATTCACGTAGCTGTAAAAAAAGGGATGAAAGGCTCCCTGTTACTTGTAATGATGCATGCCGTCGCTTATGGACACTAAATAGTTAATTGTTGTCAGTAAAAAAAATAATAAAATGTATAACATAATGATAAGTCTAATAAGGTATAAAAGAAGCAAAGATGTTTTTGAATTTATGCTTGGCAAATCTGGTTAATAAAATGATTAATAGATTCTCGGGTTCCAGCGCAATGAGATTTTTTACGTATTTGACTTTGTTTAAATAGTAAAAACAGGAAAGATTAAAGGACGCCTGACAAAGCAAAATTGTCATGTTTCCAAGCCTTGTTTGATTTAGTCTGTCCGCAATGTCAGAGAGGGCTGATGCAGAAATCAACAAGACATAAAATATGGTACAGGTATGACTTTAGAACCATTCGTTGGTGTGTTCTGACGTTGTGGATGATCGAATCTCTACAATATTTGTATTACTCGTCATTCAGTGAATAGCAGAACAGAACAGAACAGAACAGAAGTTTATTCAACAAAATTGACTTGAACATCGTCATTCACATATACAAGTACATGCATGTAATATAGCGAGAGTGAATATAATATTATCAATCATTTACTTTACACATCATATATACATGTGTACAAATGCAGTACCAAAAACAGAGAATATCAGCATACATATTTAGGTGTATAATCATTTACTTTAACATATTCTTTTATACTATAGATATTTGCACATAAAATGTACGTTTACTAATACAAATAATTAAGGTTATTCTGCCTTTGCTTAAAAGCTTTAATACAGAAAATTGCAAGTCTATTTAATTTTACAGAGCTACCACATTTTAAAAGTTCTATAAATTTAGCCATACTTGGGCGCGTATAATAATATTTGGGAATATACTGTATTCTTAATAATCTATATACAGGACATATCATAACAAAATGGAATTCATCTTCTATATCATTTGTTATACATAAGTTACATTTCCTTTCAGCTCTTTCAACACGGCTATGCCTTCCAGTCTCTATATTTAATTGGTGTGATGATAAAAGTAATTTAGCAATAATATTTCTATGTTTTACACAACGTAACATTTCTAAATAAGGTGATAATTGAAAAACAGTTTTTACTTCTTTATACAGGGATAGTGATGATCTATTATCAACATCTTGTCTCCATTCAGTTGTAAATATATCTAAAAGCCGTAATCTTAAAATCGGAATAAAAACTTTAACATCTACCGATTCTGGAAATAACCAGACATCATTAAAACCAGCACTTTGTAGTATAGAACAAACATTCGAAGCCCAATTTTTAACACCATTATTTCTCTCCAAATCTTTTCTAAGGTCATCTAAAACAGTGTACATAATACAATTATTGCGTTTCTCATCATAAATTCTGAGAAAGTATTTTACAATTCTTATATGTCTAACTATATACAGAGGGTATCGTCCAAATTCACCATACAAAGCGGAAGTACATGTTGACATTTTTACATTTAAAATCCATTTTAGAAATTTTTTATGAACCCTTTCAAGATTTTCAGCTTTAAGATATCCCCAAACTTCACATGAATAGTTAAGTATAGAGGCAACAAATGAATCAAATAATGCAAGCATAATTCTAACAGGTACTTCTAACTGCTTTGTTATAGATAATAATGAACTCATTGCCCGGAGACCTTTTCCGGCCAACGTTTTCGTTGCATTCATATATGAACCGCCACTTGATAAAACAATTCCAAGATAGTTAAAACTATTTACAATTTCTATATTCTGACCACCGTATGTAAAATTGACAAAGTTGCTATTTCTACCACCCTTTTTAAAAATCATTACTTTTGTTTTTTCTATATTTACTTTGAGTTTCCATTTTGTACAATACTTTTCAAAATTGTCTAATGATCGTTGTAAACCTTCTGCAGTTTCAGAAAATATAACAGCATCATCTGCAAATAATAATAAATATATGGAAATTTGATCTAAAGTAAAACATGCTGTTTGATCTTGCTGTAAGTACATTTCAACATCATTCATAAATAAAGAAAAGAGCAATGGAGAAGTTATTTCCCCTTGTAATAGTCCAATATCACAGTTGAAAAAATCTGAAAGATTATTCATATGTTTAACACACAATTTGATATCTTCGTATAATGAACGAATAATCTTAAATAGTTTTCCATTAACACCAATCTTTATAAGTTTTGCCCAAAGCCCATTTCTATAAATAGTATCAAAACATTTCATAAGATCTATGAAACAGCAAAATAGTTTGTTTTTTTGCTTAATCTGTTTTTCAATCAAAGCATTCAATATAAATATAGCATCAACTGTACTATAATTTTGTTTAAACCCAAATTGAGCATCAGATATAACATCATTTTGTTTTGCCCAGCTTTTCAATCTTTCATTTAATACTACGGTAAACAATTTGGCAAAGCAGCTTATTAAAGTTATACCTCTGTAATTATTTGTATCATTATGATCTCCCTTTTTGTATAGTGGTATTATTATACCCTTTGTCCATGACCTAGGAAAACACTGTTTATCTAGTATGTAATTGAATAAAATATTTAACGGTTTATCGAGTATGTCTATACCCTCTTTAAAATATTCATATATAACATTATCTAGTGAACATGATTTGTTTGTACCCAATAATTTTATTGCTTTTCTAATTTCTTCTATAGAGAAAGGTGCATCGAGTTCTTGAAATGTAGAGCTTGTTTCAGAGAACATGTTATTGTCGAAATCATTCAAAAAATCCACACATTCATCATCTTCTTCAAAAACAAAATCTGAACTTAAATTTTTGAAATGATTAAAAAATTCGGATATGTTAATATTGTCACCATTTTCTTTTTCTTTATTTTTCTTAAATAATTTCCAAAATTCTTTCGGTTTTTTATTTTTCATTTCATTCATTTTTAATGCAAGAGATCTATTATATTTTTTCTTTGCAGCCCTGCAACAATACTTATAATCAAATCTTTTAGCGTATAAATTATTTTTATTTTCAGCTGATTTGTTAAGATTGAACTGAGACATTGCGTTAATATATTGACGCTTTTTATCTTTACATTCTTCATTGAACCATTCTTTATTTGAATTTGAATTGGTAAAGAATGCATGTGTTAGGTTTTTACGTCGTGTCTCAAAATATTTATTTCCATTGTTTGTCAAAAAATGAGTAAAAATGTCAACCAGCTTATCCGTATCAGCCCGATCATCTATACATCTATTCAAATCATTGGCGTCCGCGCCGCCCCTTTATGGAATGAAATCAGATTTTGTGAAAGGGCGACAGCAACTTCTCGAGCCTTTTAGTCGGTCATAATAAAAGCCGATCATTCCGATCGGTATGAGGGTGCTTGATTATTATGTCGCGATATGTACAATGAATAGCGAACTGGAGGATTTCGCAATGCAAATATTTTCAAATGCAATAACCTTTTCCGTCTTTTCGGCTTTTTATTTATCATTTTGTAGTACACAGTGGGTTATCATGGTATGTTAAAATAGAATGATGAGTTGATGACCTAAATATTCCGAAAATCTATTTATAGAGGGATGTACTCCTATCGGTAATTCCGGTCTCTCCCGGTCTATTTTGACCGTGATACTAGTGACCGGCGAAAAGTATCACACGTTTATTGTCCGGTCTCTCGGTTTTTGAGTAGATACAGAACAGAACAAATATTTTACAGATAAATAATTTTTTTTCCAAAATGAATGTTTGTCACTTAGTTTGGTTACAATAATTAATAAACATAGATCAACTCTCAAATATATTGATTATTATTATACATAAACATACAATTCGAAAAAAACAACAACAATAGCATGTTTCATTTTATCTATATGAGATAAAAACAATAAATATGTACAATAATTGTGAAAAAAGGTACATTTTTATGGTTTTAATATGACAGTATCAACTTTGAAACATTTTATTTAATTTGTTATTCGTGTTTAGTAAAGATGCCGAGGAATTATTCAAAGTTACAAATTAGATTTTATATATTATTTGATTGATTGATAATTTAAAAAATGATAAAGAAAAATACAAATGTACATGTACATGGTTTTAAGAATAAACAATATTATATATTGAAATATTAACCATAATTTACTGACTTTTTCCAGTTAAGTTTTGACTTATAATCGTCGGTCAATATGACATTTGAATTCTTAAAATTTATTTTACAATTTTAATAAAAAAGAATAGTAAACGTAAAAAAACTCAGTATTAAAATAGCACATAAAAACACAAAAAGAGAGAGGAAAACAATATTCATAAAATCTGTATTTTTGTTATTAAAATAGATATTACAATTATTGTATAATAAACACTTATGCTCAACATGATCAACATGGTAATATAACCAGTGTCATATTTTTACTAAGTGTGAACAGATACCTTAAGAGGGGGTCTTCGCTAATAGCGATTACATAATAAGGGACAATTCCACAAGTGTGGTGTTGATCATGCGTTACACATGGGTATGGATTATAAATGATTGTATATATGTATATCCGTTGCCAATCAAAGTTCATAATGAACAATGTCTTCCGTCCGTTCATTTTGGTAAAAAACAATTAACCATTGAAAAGTTTATAAGAATATCTTGACATCATATGTCTACTAGTTCATTTTCACTTTCTGCATTTCTTGCTTGGACGCCCTTTGATGCTTTGCATCAATGCTTTTCTTGTAGCATAACTGTTCTACATTTTGTGTTATATCATGTAAAAATAATTGCTTGTAATCCGGATTCCATCTATAGAAAATGCGGTCCGGAATATCTGTGCAACATGTTACGGTACATGTTTTCAGTGCAAATGAGACAGGTGCATGATTTGAGTGTACTGTATAATCATGTACCTCAAAAGCAGATATATTTTCAAAATTTCTTAAATCTGTCAACAATAAGTCAACTTGGCTTTCCCCGTTATGAGTAAAACAAGTTGTTTTACCTATATTTAAATCATTTCCTAAACGACCATTAACTATACGTAAATTTAAATAGCAAAAGTTCTTCGGAGGACCATGAATCTACAGAGCGCTTTGAAAACAATTCAATTACATCATTCTATTAGCGACAGTGAGTTGTTGATTTTGTTTAATCTTGATATACAATGTAACGAAGCATTTCGTATCAGACATCTTAAAGTTAAAAATAATCCTAAAGCGGTAATCTATACAGTGTTGTATCAGAATGATGTCATTAGAAAATAAAATAAATATAATGTGTACTTCGTAACAACATTAACATGAAGTATGTTTATATGATAAAAAAGAGAGTTTACTTTGTTTAAGTATGTTTTTGCACGTGTATTTTTACGCATTTCTGTTTATAACATAACGTTTCTCTTCATCTTTGATAAAAATGCTTTTCAAAAAGTGCCGAAAGCATGGTATGCGACGGACAGAATGATGAGCATAGATAGTGAGGTGTCATATCCTGTTGCTGTCTCGTGCTATTCGTTATTAAGATGATTAAGATACAGAAATTCTAACGATTACGAACATCTAACGAAACTGATTGGCTCAAAATATTAATCTAAAATTAGATTATACTTTATTTGGTTAGGGTTTGCCTCACAACATGGCAAAGCCATATGGCGATTTTTTTCTTCATCTTTACTGATATAAAATGACCTCAGGTGTCCCTCTGTGCAATTATTTCAGACACAAACGGGCGGCTAGGTAGAACCACCGACGTTCCGTACCTGGATAGCTTCCTCGTATGACATGAAATAACTAAAAGACCCTGGCGGTTAGGGGCATGTTGTTTGAAGTCAACAACCTTAACCACACGGTCAAGAACGCCCCTCTGTATATATTCTGTATCAATTGTCGTTTTCGTTTGTTTCTTTCGGTGTAAAAGACTTTACGTGTACACGTTTATGTCTTCATGATTCAGTTAGTTTAAAATATCAAGAAATAACATGTATAGTTTATTGGAACAAACCTGTGTTTTATTTATTTTGGGTATTATCGCCTCAACCACACCAATGCATGAACACTAATTCAATGCATGTACGTTGCTAAGCTAATTGTACGCCATAGTGGTACTTCACACAAGCATTCATTGGAGAACACTTTTATCATTCCACTAAAAACGTTGTCGCTATTTTCTGTGACAGAGTCACCAGAAAAATGAAAATAAGAAAAAAGCGAATGTATGTGACATTAATAGTTATAAATAGTTATTTTAAAAACGTTTGAAGATTATTTATTTGCAAATTATTTAAATGCATACAGAACTAAGCCTTCACTTATATATAATATTACGTTTATAGTACTCATGAAATATGTAATAGCCTAAAAGGAATAATTATGGCTATCTTTGAGCATATTGTTATACGGAATAATGCATACACAGTGAGCAATATACATATGGGCTAAACGATATAAACTATAAGGCAAGGGTTCATGACGAAAACTTGTTATGCCTGTATTTCTTATATTTTACAACAGATAAGATTCAATCTCTTTGCCAAAGGAAACAACATTCATTCTATCAAAAAGTGCTGTAAAACATAACGTATGCAAAAGTAAAACATAGTTAACAATGTGTCCATTCACAAACTCTGTTATATTTATTAATTTATCATAAAAAGAACGATAACATCCTCTAGATTATCTTTAACTTTGTGATTGTGGAAATACTGGACGGTATTTCGTTTTAAAGAGATTGCAAACTGTTTACAATAACCAATTGCCAAAGGAAAAGTTAATACTATTTTACTTCGTAGTAATCGAAAAGAATGTCGACTTCAGATATAAATTACTTCATTTTCTTCAGTTGTTATTCTGTTAATTTCATTATTGGCTTTATCTGGCTGTTAAAAGAAATGAGTTAAATTGTTTTGTAGATTTTACATAAACTATTAAACAGCATCGTGACTAAGTAACAAAGCTAAATCGATATCTCATTGTAAAATGATTGAAGCTTTCTTTGTATATTTTTCAGTAGCAATGTTGATATGCAAGCAATACAATCGAGTTTCGGTGAAAGAGAAACGTTTATAGTGTTTCATATGATGAGGCTCAATAAAACCGTGTTAGCGATTTCTTACTAATTTATGTTCATGGTTTCATCGTTTTATCTCGAAGGATGGCACTGTACGACATTATTTAATAAAGAGTATATAATGCTCAAATTTGATATTATTAAAATACTGATAATTGCAATAGAGCAGATCCAGCAAGCATTTTCTACATTTCAATTAAGTTCATGAGCACATTATGTAGTTTTGCATGGATTAAAAATTCCGTATGTCACCTATTATGAAATTGAAATGTTCCTGAGCACATTATGTAGTTATGTATAAATAAACATAATAATCCGTATATCACCAAGTATTGAATTGTTCATAAGTATGAAGTTTGGCATAGATTTAAGATTCCGTATTTCACCTATTATTAAAATATTCGTGACCACATTATGAGCAATGATGAAACTCTAAAATCACATAGGTAAATAATAATTCTCAACATAACATATTATAGCTCTAACACCATATACAGAAACAACATATTCAGTTATTTAGAAAACACAAAGGATAAACATTTATGAGCCAAAATGAAACACCAAACAATATTTTGGCTGCAAAGGCTTGCAAAAGGCCATGCATTGCAAAAGGGACCGTCAGTATAAATTTGGCGCATATTGTCTGTAACTTTTGTTCACTATATACCACACCTTTCTTATTTATTGTAAATATCACTTTATTTACTTTTGAACCACAATTTTACGCTCCCTTTATTTACGTAATAAAGGTTGTTTACATGTTTTGCACATTTTTGTGCGGTGTTGACTTAAATAATTTACTTTGTCAATTATTTTGACAAAAGTTTACTGTTAAGAAGACTTTCTAAGTTTTATTTAAAGATTTGAGTGAATGTGAATGCGAATTGTTTTACTGTAAAAATCTTAGACGTTGTCGCTGCATGATATCTAGGATTGTATTCATTTAATGGCTCGTATTCTTCGTATTTTGATAGAATGATTTTATTAGGTTCGTAAAATGAAGCGTGCTGGGGCAACAGTACGTACGTGCCGATATCTATTATATGCTTCCGATTCGGTTGTCTCATTATAGACAGTTGCACTTACAAATAGTCCTTACAGAAAATAGATGATATGGTACGTGACTTAAATGATGTCAAATATGTTATGTTGCACTAAATTATATGGTATTGTGTTCAATAACAGTTTCGGTTTATTTTCAAAAATCTATCTAATTAGCAGCTTTTATTTGCTAACAAATTTGTTGTTGTTGTTGCATTTATATTTTGTTATTTCTGTTATTGGACGTGTCGTTGTTTTGTCTATGTCGAATTAATGCTTAAATACTATTTTTTGTGAAATAAATTCTATTTAAAATAAACAAGCCCCTAAGGAAAGGCCATGAGCGTAAGAAAATTAAGCTATTTTATAAAAATTTATACTTATTGTAATGGCATATTGTAACTGATTATGTCTGTTGTCCGAGTGGTTTCACTAACTACCGGCTGTTATTCACTTTCTCCATGACCGCTGCAGGTTCAATTCCCGTCATTTTTTTATGCGAGAAAGCTATCCAGCTAGCTTACGGAATGTCGTTGGATCTTCTTAGGTGCCAACTCATGCCTGTATTAATGCACTTAGCGGCACCTGATGTATATCTCCACCAGTAAGGCTGGAAAGATGTCATTTGATTTTGACAATGTCGACATGATTTAAAACCAACAGAAATATTTAGCATCATCAAAACATGACCATAATTCTGCAAATTTTGGCTTTAAGAAAAATTAAACTCGGGAACAGACCAAGTTGTTATTTCAAAGCATGTCAACATAATCAAGTATGTGTTATCAATAAGCAGCCAATTACAAAACTTTCCATTACTTTTGATTCTGAAACTTAGAATTATTAGAAACCTTTCATAACTCTTAATACCAAATACAATTCACCCCTGCTAAACAGTGGCTCTTTCATATTTTGGTAATATGTTTAAATGCTCATTTTGTGACACACGGTTTTTATAAAGTAAGATCATTCAATTCTTTAAAAATGTGTTGTTTCTCGAATATATTTTCAAGGCAGAGAACATGAAGTTTAAAGTTATAAAGCAGCCCTTGATGTTATAAACTGACTGAAAGTTTGAAAGTGCTTGCTTTAATTGTTGTCAAACCGTTAGGAATTAGTAGGATATTTTCCGTGGTTATCTTTTCCAAAATAAACATATTATCGGTTACATATAGGTGTTTGAAAAACTTTCCTATGATAAGTTTCTTGAAGACAAGTGTTCTATCTATTCCGCGACATTTCGACAGGATCATATGATATGATGTCATAGGCTACCATCATAAAGGAGACTTATCTGTGTCCCCTTCTATGTCTAACATAACGTTACTTGCAGTGTGAAAACGTGATATGATGAGCTTTAAGGATAACGGACCCTAATGGTCACCGATAAGAGTCAGTTTTTCTTAACTGTTTTCTTACCTAGATAGTATCAGACATTTATTTTTCAAATATTAGAAAATTTCACCATCCTATTTCTTTATTATTACTATTTTAGTGCCACACCCTATCTTTGAATTTTTGCTCAAATTTTAATCACTCTGGCATATTGAGAGGAATTATTTTTGCATATGAACCGTATATTTTGTTGAAATTATCTAAATCTTTGTTTTCATTTTGGAACTATATATTGTACAAAATGACTGTAAGTAATAAGTATTCACTGTATTTTACATCTTCATGTTTTCCTGCATTTTAGATAAATGCATGCGCGTAAAATGAACTCCCGTTTTCATAGGCTCATAAATGACATATCTTTTCCAACAAGTAAAACCAGTGTTAGTATGTAGGAAATCTAATAAAACTTCAATCAAAAATATCTTCATATATATATATTAATAAGTTCTAAAAATATAAAACACTTTTACCATTTTGATATTTTGCTATAACAGTTTGAGTTTGATACATATGGAATTGTCCATGGCCAGAGTTTCTTATTTGCATTATGATATCATGTATGTACATTTTAGACAGCTATACATTATCCATGCATATCGTGGCTACTTCTTTAGGGACACTTTAAAAAATCAATAAAACAAATTAGTTGCCTTGACTGAGATTTGAACCCCAGACCTGTCACTTCCTAACCCTGAAACAAGGGCTTCCAATATAGTTATAAGAAAATGTCCGAAGCAAACCTAATGATTCTAAATTTAGAATTTCCATTAGGGTTTGTAATTCTTTAATCCTTAAATTATTAAATTATTATAATGTACATTATATGTTTCTTGTTTCTAGATTGTTATTTCTTGTTTCTTGTTGTTGTTTTTTTTGTGTTTGTTTTTTTTTGTCTTTTTTTTGTGTGTAATTAATGAATATGCTACAGGGCAACATAAATATTGAATCATCGTTTATTTAATTCAATTCTAAGAAAAGTTTATAGAATGAATAACGTTGGTTATGTGCTTTCGTCTGTGTTTTAATGGATAAAATAAGAGTAATTTCTCCATTTGTATTGGAGAAATAAATTTCCGTTTGTGCCTGAGAAGTAGATGGTGACACAAAGTGTCACAATAAACATTTATTGTTCACTGAAGCCTACTACAGTAACGTTTGTATGTTTTCATATATGCGTATTGTGACACAGCATACACACTTGTCTGAAAAATCATTTACCAACTTTACTCTGAACCAGTAGCGCATGAAGCACAACTATAAAGTTTAATTTGTCTGCATTTCTTATATTACACGAGATAAGGTTCTGTCAGGTTGCCAAATAATAAAAGGGCTCTTTTTGTTCTCAGGGATATATTGTAAATTATTATCGGCGTAAAAGAAAAATAAACCTGGTGAGCAATATTTGCCCTCTGTGTGTATGCTAAAGATATACATTTTAAGTAAATGAACAATTTCAAAGCTAAATCATTATCATATTGCACAAGCGGCGGAAAAACACAAATGCCCTTTATTGTCAAAAGAAAACCATTTAGAATACGGATGAAAAAGGACATGGGAACTATATTATAAATATAACATTTCCTACACAAGGAAAATTAGAACAGAACATGACTGTTCGTACTTCGTATCAGATGGTAAATCTGGAATATCCGGCATCCATGTCAAATAGTTGATATCTTTATTAAATACGTGTAACAGATATATATAAGCTGTTGAAGAAAATATGTAAATCATATTGCAGAACATCTTTTTAAAGAACGTTGCTTGCAATATTCTAAGTGTATTGTTGATTCATTAATATCTATCTAAACTATGGCTTTCATATCATTGTTAAGATCATGTTACCGTTATGAAACAAACAAAATTTACATTTCTCAGTTGAAAATGAAATGCACTTTTTTCAGGTAAATTAAACACTCGTGACATGGTTACTTTGTCGTACTTTGACTGTTCACATTGTCGCACTTTCCGTGCTTTCGTCTGGCGCCCCACAGAGCGAAAGGCGAAGGGACAAAATACGACAAATTAATCACTTTGTCGTATTTTTGCGATTTCGTTAGGCGACCCGCGGTGCAAAAGGCGAAAACACGAAAATACAATAACCTGGTCACTTTGTAGTATTTTTATTATTTTCGTTTTGCGGCCCGCGGAGCAAAAATACGACGTGGCACAAATCAGTCACTTAGACGATGAGGAGACAAGGCATGACTAGTGTAACATTAAAATCTACAGCCGACATTAATATTCCACATGCACGAACATGTTGACTTTTATACGTCCGATTTTATTAGTATTGAATGTTTACGCAATGAATACAAAGACGGCAGTATTGTACAGTATATATAGACTCTAAGCAATATAGACGAAAATTCACTGACGAAAATAAACTTATATTATGGTTTATATATGCTAGCTTACCAAAACATATTTATGTAAACTGAGTTTAGAGGCAACACCTTTCGTTAGGTTCATGTAACATCATTATTTTCAAAGTTGTGCAGGTTGGGCAAAAAAATATGATTTGCTGTCATTGGTTTCCATGAGTTGAGGAAACATTGTCACAGTTTTCCTCTTTACTGTCAAAGAGATAATAAGCATTACATAAATGTAGCATGCTAAGCTTATATTTGTCAGACAACGGAATATACGTGTCTATATAGGTTTTCTATTTTCTTTGTTGCCTTCCAATTTTTGCAGAAAGTTGATAATCATAAGTAACCCATTCAGAATGACAATGTGACATAATGCATTAGATCCATATCAATATTACTTTCATAAGGTTATTGTAACAACATCTGAAATAAAAAAAACTATTTATGAAAACTTATGATGTGCATTTAAACAGTAATAGGATAAAATAGAATATGTATTGCTTTGCCAAGAGCCCGTTTGGCGTTAACAAATGTTTAGATATAATTCAAAGTGGAGCAAGGAATTTTGTTGGCTGCACCCTTCATACACATAATATCTGAAGATAATTACATCGTCCTTTACACTATAATCACATTGTTTAAACATGATGACGCAAAATTGGATTGTTGAAACTTGAAACAGAACACGATGTCGTGATAAACCTTTGCGAATTACTATATTAAACAAGCATAAATTTTATAATTGTGCATACATTCACGTAGCTGTAAAAAAGGAATGATACGCATCTTGTTACTTCTAATGGTGCATGCCGTCGCTAATGGACACTAAATAGTTAATTGTTGTCAGTAAAAAAATGTATAACATAATAATAAGTCTGAGGTATAAAAGAAGCAAAGATGTTTTTGAATTTATGCTTTACAAATATTTCCTGACAAATCTGGTTAATAAAATGGTTTAAAGATTCTCGGGTTCCAGCTCAATGAGATTTTTTACGTATTTGACTTTGTTTAAATAGTAAAAACAGGAAAGATTAAAGGACGCCTGACAAAGCAAAATTGTCATGTTTTCAAGTTCTGTTTGATTTAGTCTGTCCGCAATGTCAGAGAGGGTGAAGCAGAAATCAACAAGACATAAAATATGGTACTTGTATGACGTTAGAACCATTTGCAGGTGTGTTCTGACGTTGTGGATCATCGAATCTCTACAATATTTTTATAACTCGTCATTAAGTGAATAGCAAAAGTACTTCGTTCGACCATGAATCTACAGAGCGCTTGGAAAACTTTTAGCAAAATTTACATCATTCTATTAGCGACAGTGAGTTGTTGATTTTGCTTAATCTTGATATACAATGTAACGAAGCATTTCGTATCAGACATCTTAAAGTTAAAAATAATCCTAAAGCGGTAGTCTATTCAGTGTTGTATCCGAATGATGTCATTAGAAAATAAAATAAATATAATTTGAACTTCGTAACAACATTAATATGAAGTATGTTTATATGATAAAAAAGAGAGTTTACTTTGTTTTAGTATGTTTTTGTACGTTTATGTTTACGCCTTTCTGTTTTTATTTCACAACGTTTCTCTTCATCTTTGATAAAAATGCTTTTCAAAAAGTGCCGAAAGCATGGTATGCGACGGACAGAATGATGAGCATAGACAGTGAGGTGTCATATCCTATTGCTGTCTCGTCCTATTCGTTATTAAGATGATTAAGATACAGAAATTCTAACGATTACGAAAATCTAACGAAACTGATTGGCTCAAAATATTTATCTAAAATTAGAATATACTTTATTTGGTTAGGTTTTGCCTCACAACATGGCGAGGTCATACGGCGATTTTTTTTATCTTCACTGATATAAAATGACCTCAGGTGTCCCTCTGTGCAATTATTTCAGACTCAAACGGGCGGCTTGGTAGGACCACCGACGTTCCGTACCTGGATAGCTTCCTCGTATGACATGAAAGAATTAAAAGTGAGGGGCAAGTTGTTTGAAGTCAACGACCTTAACCACTCGACCAAGAACGCCCCTCTGTATATATTCCGTATTAATTGTCGTTTTCGTTTGTTTCATCGGTGTACATAGGCTCACAAAACTTTACATGTACATGTACATGTCTTTATGATTCAGTTAGTTTAAAATATCAAGATATAACATGTATAGTGTATTGGAACAAACCTGTGTATTATTTCTTTTGGGTATTATCGCCTAATGCCACCCCAATGTATGAACTCTAATTAAATGAATGTACGTTGCTAAGCCTATTGTACGCCTTAGGGGCACTTCACACAAGCATATATTGAAGAACATTTTTATCATTCCTCGCTATTTGCTGTGAGTCTCCAGAGAAATGAAAATAAGAGAAAAAAACGAATTTATGTGACATTAATAGTTATAAATAGTTATATTTAAAACGTTTGAATATTATTTATTTGCAAATTATTTAAATACATACAGACCTTAGACTTCACAAATATGTAATATTACGTTTACAGTATGTTTTTGAGAAACGCTTAAGTACTCATGAAATATGAAATAGCCTAAAAGGAATGATTTTGGCTAGCTTTGAGCATATTCTTATACGGTATAATGCATACAGAGTGAGTAATATACATCGGTCTAAACGATAAGGCAAGGATTCATAAAGTGCACGGAAAAAAACTTGATATGCTTGTATTGTTTATATTCTACAACAGATAAGATTCAATCTCGTTGCCAAAAAAACAACATTCGTTCTATCAAAAAGTGATGTAAAACATAACATGTGCAAAAGTAAAACATAGTAAACAATGTTTCCAGTCATCAGAGCTGTTATATTTATTAATTTATCATTAAAAGAACGATTTCATCATCCAAATTATCTATAACTTTGTGATTGTGGAAATACTAGACGGTATTTCGTTTAAAAGAAATTGCAAACTGTTTACAATAACATTGCCAAAGGAAAAGTCAATACTATTTTACTTTGTAGTAATCGAAAAGAATGCCGACTTCAGATATATTATTTCATTTTCTTCAGTTGTTATTCTGTTGAGTTCATAATTGGTTTTATCTGGCTGTTAAAAATAATAAGTGAAAATGTTTTGTAGATTTTACATAAACTATTAAACAGCCCCATGACTAAATAACAAAGCTAAATGAATAGTTCAATGTAAAATGACTTAAGCTCTCTTTCTATACTTTTTAGCGGCAATGTTGATATGTAAGCAATACAATGGGGTTTTGGAGAAAAGAGAGACATTTACGATGTTTCATATGATGAGGCTCAATATAACCGAGCGAGCGATTTCTTACTAATTCATGTGTATGTTTTCATCGTTCTATCGAGACATTTACGACATTGCTTCATGAAGAATATATCATGCTCGAATTTGATATAATGAAAATACTGATTATTGCTAAAAAGTCTTTTTTAAATACATTTTGTATAGAAAAATAGAAAACGACATCTCTGTACATACAGAGAAAATATATTACGACACTGGTAGGCAGTTTTGCGACATTAACAAATAACATGACCAGTTATAAAGAATGCAGTTTCAAAAACATAGCGTTTGCATTATCTTATTCAAATAAGACAGTTTCAGCAAGCATTTTCTACATTTCAATAAAGTTCATGAGTACGTTTTGTAGTTTTTGCATAGATTAAAAATTCCGTTTGTCACCTATTATGAAATTGAAATGTTCATGAGCACATTGTGTAGTTTTGTATAAATAAAAACTCCGTATTTTCACCTATTAATCACATAGGTAAATAATAATACTCAACATAACATATTATAGCTCTAACATCATATACAGAAAAAAACATATTCAGTTATTTAGAAAACACAAAAGGATAAACATTTATGAGCCAAAATGAAACACCAAACAATATTTGGGCTACAAAGGCTTGCAAAAGACCATGTATTACAAAAAGGACCAGTATTAATTTGGCTCATATTGTCAGTTTAGTTTTGTTCACTATATACCGCACTTTCTTACATATTGTATTTTTAACCACAATTTTACACCGCCGTTATTTATGTAATAAGGGCTTTTTGCATGTTTGCACATTTTTGTGGGTTGTTGACTTAAATAATTTCCTTTGTTTACTATTTTGACAATACATGTATTCTACTGTTAAGAATACTTTCTATTTTTCATATTAAGATTTGAATGAATGTTTTACTATCCGAATCTTAGATGTTTTGGCTGCATGATATCTAGGATTGTATTTATTTAATAGCTCGTATTCTGCGTATTCTGATAGAATGATTTAATTAGGTTCGTAAAATGAGCGTGCTGGGAACCCATTTGATGGCAGCAGTACGTACGTGCCGATATCTATTATACGCTTCCGATTCGGTTGTCACATTATAGACAGTTGCACTTACAAATAGTCCTTACAGAAAATAGATGATATGGTACGTGACTTAAATGATGTCAAATATGTTATGTTGCACTAAATCATCAATCAGCCGAAATATATGGTATTGTGTTGAATAACAGTTTCGGTTATTGTTTTTTTTACAAATATATCTATCTAATCAGCAGCTTTTATTTGCTAACAAATTTGTTGTTGTTGCATTTTTATTTTGTTATTTCTGTTATTGGACGTTGTTGTCTATGTCGAATTAATTCTTAAATAGTATCTTTTATGTAACAAAATCTATTTTTAAAAAAACAAGCCCTTAGGAAAGGCCATGAAAAAAAGCTCTTTTATTAAAATTTATACTTATTGTACTGGCATATTTCAACTGGTAATGTCTGTTGCCAAGTGGTTACATAAAACTACCGGCTGTAATTTACCTTCTCCACCACCGCTACAGGTTGAATTCCCGTCAGGGACAATGGATTTTTTTATGCGAGAAAGCTATCCAGCTAGCTTACGGAATGTCGTTGGATCTTCTTAGGTGCCAACTCTTGCCTGTATTAATGCACTTAGCGGCATCTGAGGTATACCTCCACCAGTAAGGCTGGAAAGATGTCATTTGATCTTGACAATCTCGACATGATTTAAAACCAACACAAATATTTAGCATCATCAAAACATGACCCTAATTCTGCAAATTTTGGCTTTAAGAATCATTAAACTCGAGAACAGACCAAGTTGTTATTTCAAAGCACGTCAACATAATCTAGGAGGTGTTATCAATAAGCAGCAAATTACAAAACGTTACATTATTTTTGTATTCTGATTAAATTTCAATGAATATGGAGTTAAAGTTAATGCTCTAAAGAAATTTAAAAAAATAGAATTTTAGAAAATTGTTTTAAATGCGACATGCGTATGTTTTTATTGTTTAAATAGGCGTCATAAGTTTTAGCAGCAATTACTTTAAAATCAATGATAACATGTTTATTCTTAGCATTTAAGCACATAGTTTCCACAGGGAATCGTAATACAATAACACTTTTTGTATAACCAATTATTACTATTGCCGTAAAAAATGAAAAACAGGCAGACAAGCTTTACTTTACAAGACACTCTTTAAAAAATCACAGCTCTCTGTCTTATCCCCACTTACATACAATAAACAGCTATAGAAATATGACTTCTTTCTTTCTTAAAAAGTAACAATGAAGATGTTTAGCATTTGTTTTGTTTATTTTTCAAGACAGGTTTCCGAAAATGCATGTGTTAAAAAGACATTTCAGTTCCGATGTTTTTATCAACAATAAGTTAGTTAATACTTGATTAGTCTTGATTCGTCCTATGACAAAAGTATAAGATCTGTCATTGTCTCATAAGTTCAAGTACGGGATATGCCAATGTTTTATATGAGATGGTTTCGATATAAATATGTCTAAATTCATTCGTTCAATTATTTTATTGATAAAATTGCAATTACTGGCACTTATTGACTTGTAATTATGTGAGGTAATACAAGAAACAGTGGCAATATATAGATTATTTATATAAATCATTGGGGTTTTGTTATTTTCGCATGACAAAAAGGCGATATTTTATTTCAGTAGCATGTTATAAGAATAAAAAACATTTTATCAAATTTTCATTAAAATTTAAAAACTTGTTTAATGACGTCTGTTTGGCAAAAACAGACCACAAAGAAACTTTATTTCGTGCTGGCATTCCCCTAACCACTGATTTTTTTTTCTAAAAATGTTCTTTGTTATCACTTTCACTTTTTTTAGTTGATGTGCTTGTGCTATTTGTTGTTGGTTTTCTTTCTTTTTGTTGATGGTGTTTTTAGGGGGTTCTCTTTTTATCTTTAATACTTTGACAGGAACTCCAAAGAAGTATTTTTATATGACGGGACTAGAAATAGTTGCTCGAGATTTCTGTATAATTCATGTGCAACTCCAACGCAGTAGTGTCCCTTTGTTTCGCTACACTGACTACTGCCATCACAGGATTTTTTATTAAAATTTAATTCATAAAGAATTTTTTTTATTGAAAACGTTAATATATTATTTAAATTGTTGAATTAAGACAATAATAAATATATCATGTTGCGGATACGTTCGGTCATGTACGTAAAAGGTAGTAATATAAAAGTAGAATGCTTGTAAAAAAAACATCAAAACTTTTGTTTGAAATTGTATTCAGTTTAGTTTATTACACTTGTTTCCAAATTTGAAGTTGTTGTTTTTTTTGTCACAAAAATACTTGGTCATGAAGTGTAAAGCTGATGCATGTGAATTTTAGGTGTTGACAATTTGTTTACGCATGATTTAATTTTAGCCTGGTTCCACGTAAACTACAGACAGTTGCACAGGCCATTTGTATATTTGTATTATTTGTATACGGGTATACTAAAACACTGGTCTTCCCAATTGAAAATGTAAATAAAAATGTTTTGCAACAAGGCAAGAAATTTAAAATTGGTCATGAAGTGTAAAGCTGATGCATGTGAATGTTACATTGAATTTTTTTTATTGACGACTCGCAAAATAAATCGTGCCATTCCGCGGTAAATCATGCGTCTTATAAGACTCGGCTGCTTTGCCGAATCAATGATACCAGTTTGATGCATAAGCAGGTCACAAGAGCTAAAATAAGACTTTGAAAAGATCCTCCCAGAAACTACGATGCCCACAGCCTAGATATTTGGCATGTAGCATCAACTTGTAGACTACTACAAAGGTTATGTAAAACATGCCACTGGGGTCAAAAATGGTCCCGCCCAGTGGGTCACGTAGTTTACATTGGCTTATAAAAGAAAATAATCATAAGTATTTTTGTATGAAAATGCTATGCCTAGAGATAAGATATTTAGCATGTAGTATTGCCTAATAGACCTCAACAAAACTCACCCCTGGGGGAAAATATGGCCCCACCCTGGTGTGAAATTATTTTACATAAACTTGTTAAGTAAAATAACCGAAACGACCTTTCTTCAGAAACTACAATGCCCTGAGCTTTGGTGTATTTGGCATGTAACATCGCTTTGTGGTCTTCTACTAAATTTATATAAAAATAATGTCCCAGGCTCAAAAATTCTCCCACCCGAGTGTAACTAAGTTTAAGTAAAGTTGTTTAGAAAAAAGGTTGATGTCTTTTTTGTGAAATTACATGCCAACAGTTTAGCTTTTTGGCCTGTAGCATCTAATTGACCTCTACAAAATTACATAGGTCATGTCCCTGGGATTATAAAAGCCCCACACCGATGTCACTTATTTAACACAGACTTGTATAGTATTGTTGTCTCTAAAATCTCTTCTCAAGAGCTTAGATACATTGCACGAAGCATCACCTTGTGGTCCTCTATAAAAGTTATATAAACCAGGCTCCGTGGGTCAAAATTCATCAAACACGGGGGTCTCTTAGTTTCTATAACTTGTATAGAAAGGTGCGTTTAAGTCTTCTTTAGTGAAACTACAATGACAAGAACATAAATATTTAACATGTACTATTAAATTGTATAATTCATGTCCCTAGGTCAAAACGGCCCCGCTCTATGGGTCACTTATTTAACAATTAATCAGCCTGGAGAAAGGAAGTGACAAATCCAATGTGAGCTCATTACTGGCTTTAACCTTTTCTAGCAATGTTTTCAGGTAGGCGGTTGAGCACCTTCATGACCCTTTTGTTTGCTTCTGAAGAAGGTTGGTAATTTTGTTTCTAGAACAAGGCCTGCAAGGATAAGATATACAGCTGTGTGATTTAACATGAAAACAATTCGGTGTCGTTTGTTTCCGTTATTTGCAGGAATCTTGTCAGAGTTCCCTATTTACTGACAAAATGAGAATTAGTGTATAAACCCGATAATGGAAAGCGGCAAAATATGTGCCAATAATAGATAGCAGTTTTTTCTTTCTCATACAAAGAAAAAGCATTGATAACTTGATTAAAAAAGAACGGTGCATTTAAGCAGAAAAGAAATATTACTAGTACAATAATATATGTCAGCATTTTAATATTGCTTATCGCTTTAAAGGAAAATTGTGTGATACATGTAAAATACAGGCCCATCATTTGTATGGCTTGTGAGTGAGTATGTGTTACTCTTTCAGTACAAATTTGTTTTATGCTAAATGGTTTTACGCTAAAAATTTCAAATCAGTAATGTCAGTATTTTGGTAACATGGTTATCACACACCTGTTATTACCTCTCAATGGCCGACATACGAAAATCAAACCAAAAATAACTATTATCAATAAAGAATTAATTGAAACCCAGATATGATTTCAATTGATTTTCCGAAGTAGAGGAAATTGAAACAGCGAAAAGGTCAATGCACACACCAATGTGAAAACAGCGAACAATTAGAAATCAACCCAGGCGCCAATAATCAAGAGAATGCTACGCAACATATTAAAAGCAACGGTTTAGCGCCTTGAAACTTGTATGAGGAAAAATGTGTTAAATTATTGAAATAGAGCTTGGAAGTGACAGCTGTTAAATGTTTCCATTGTTTTTCATTTTCTCGTTGATCAGACGGATTTGAATTTTCATGTGTGTCAAAATCAATATAAATGCTATATTATGTTTGTATTCTTTTCTTGAAATAAACGGGCCTTAAACATGGTTCCAAAAAAAAAGAAAATATTTTCTATTCTCTTCAAAGTCTTTTTTATTCTATTATCCAATCTACTACGTTTTATACATTAACTCTCGTCTTCAATGTGATTCTAATATATGTTTTATGTGAATAGGTTCGTGATAACAGATTCCACTTTATTATTTTAAAACAGCTATATTCAGATCTCTAAATTATTTATTAGAATATACAATAAAGATAAATGAAGTGTGTAGATGGACGTCTTTTGGTAAAAGATAAGATCATTACAAATAAGTAATGTAATTGTGCAAAATTTCTTAAACAGCTTTATTGTTTCAATTATGGTAATAGTAATCAAACATTTAAAGAATTAATGTCTTGAGGATAAGACTAAACCTAATGGTCTCGATTTTCATAAAAGTAGACACGAGAGATTTAAATCTAATACAAAATAGAAAACGTATAGACATAAAATAGTTGGATATGAAGCCGTGTTGAAATATGAGTAGACTTTAATATAAGAATCGTGGACAAAAGTAATTATGTTTCAACAGTGATTAAAGTAAATATTTTCGAAACAATACAAACATCTTATTAATTAACTACAAATTTTATTAATTCTTCTTACATTTAGTATGAAGTTTTTTACAATTATTTAAAAAAATTTAAACGCTTTATTAGTTTATACATTTTTTACTATTTACTAGTGTATAGCTTCCATTGTTGAGCAAAATCTCAGGTGAATAGAACCACTCACGTTATGTAAGCTAGCTTCATACTTATTCAGGTGAAAGATTCCGTAGTCAATGGTAGGATTCGAACCCACAAAAGTGAGAGGCAAGTGATTTCAAGCCAACGATCTTTAACAACTCACGTGAACGCACATATTGATAATTCCGTTTAGAATACAGTTTATCGCATTTTATTCACATTTGGCTTATTAACAAATATTTTAATAATATAATGCGACTGCAAGTGAAATCTTGTGTAATCTTCAAGTAAAAAGTGGTCATTTCGGTGGAACGGTCATCACATTTTATTGCAGCAAGAAAATGGTATGCAGTTTTCTTGTTTTGATCACATATCATTTCTAGATCTAGCTTTTGCATGTTATATACAGAGTAAATGATTATTTACAATCAACAGGGAGGCTGGCTAATTTCAAACATCTTAATAGATTTTTGTTAACACATATTTTCTTGAACATTAGAAGTGGCATGTCTAGAAAACATTAGTTGTCTCGCGGGAAATGTTTGCCAAAAGTTATTGTAATCTTTTGTAAATCTTGTTACATCTTAAATTGAAGAATATCTGTTATGATGTATTGGGGCAACTTGATGTGAGATAATTTCATAAATTCTGAACAAATAACGAGCTATATTTGTGATATTTCCAAATAAAGGATTTTCTAAGAGTTGTATTTCTTTTTGCGACTGACAATGGTTTGTTGTACAAAGCTGCATGATACATTTTTGTGCTGTGTTTATCATGCTATATGTTTTGAAATTAAGAGGAAATAATTTTATCATACATTTATAAAGTTGTGCACTTTATTTCAGAAAATAAAATTGAAAAAAGCAACAACATAAATCTCTATACTTCATTTTTCCTGCCTGTTTTATGATTATGATATGGTAAAAACTTAAAAGAAACAGAAACAAGAGCCATGTCAACATGGCCATCCCCCGCCGAATGTGTTTGCTCATTGGAAGAATGTATATGTAGTAGAGCAGAATAACTCCATTTTAAGAGGTCTTTTGGTAATGAAAACTGATGGCTATAGTGGTTACAGATTTGAAACCTATGTGACTACTGATGGCTGAAAATAACAAAGGGCAATAACTGAAAAATAATGTAGGGTAGGTTATCATTCTTGTGTGCTGCATCCCTCCTCAGTAAAATCTATCCACCTAAGTTTCAAGTTGATACCTCAAATACTTTTAAGAAAGAAATTGAATTGAAAAATTAAGTATGAAAAATAACAAAGGGCAATAACTCAAAAATTATAAAAGGTAGAGTTATCATTCTTGTGCACTGCACACCTCCTGAGTTAGATCTATGCACCTATAAAGTTTCATGTTGATATCTCAAAGGCTTTTTGATTTTTGCTCTGGACAAAAATTAATTTTGAAAAATAACAAAGGGCAATAACTAAACAATTATGCAGGGTAGAGTTATCGTTCTTGTGCACTGCACTCCTCCTCAATGAGATCCATCCAGCTATGAAGTTTCAAGTTGATACCTCAAATACTTTTTGAGATAAGCTCAGGACAAAATAGCATGACAAAGAACAAAGGGCAATAACTCAAAAATTGTATAGGGAAGAGTTATCATTCTTGCGCACAGCATTCCTCCTCAATAAGATCTATCCACCTATGACATTTCATGTTGATATCTCAAACACTTTTTGAGTTATGCTCCACTCAGGTAAAATATTAAGTATGAAAAATAACAAAGGGCAATAACTCAAAAATTATGAAAGGTAGAGTTATCATTCTTGTGCACTGCACACCTCCTGAGTGAGATCTATGCACCTATGAAGTTTCATGTTGATATCTCATAGGCTTTTTGAGTTATGCTCTGGACAAAAATCAATTTTGAAAAATAACAAAGGGCAATAACTCAAAAATTATGCAGGGTAGAGTTATCATTCTTTTGCACTGCACTCCTCCTCAATGAGGTCTATCCACCTATGAGGTTTCAAGTTGATAACTCAAATACATTGAGAGATATGCTCCGGACAAAAATGTCGGACGGAAGGACGGAAGGTCGGACGGACGGAGACTATTACTATATCCCCCGCCGCCTTTTCGGCGGGGGATAATAAACATCTTACTGTAAACTGCTTTGATAGATTGGCTTACAGTGTATTGATTTCAAAATTAAAACAACACCTTAAATTCTTAAGTAATATCTTAGTGACAGTTAAAACCGAAAAAATCGTACTGGGAGATAAAGTAAAATCGTCTTTCATATCATGGTTTATATTTGCTTGGCGAATAAAAAACCCCTCAGAAAATGGTCTCTTGACAAAGTAAATAAATCTTGTTACCACTATGAAGACTTGTAGCAAGGTTTGTATTCATTAAGTAATGGTTAATAGAAGACATCATGAAAATTAATTATTAATATCACCAAGATTTATAAGCACTTTTCATATTATAAAGCAGAGATACCTTTAAATAAAATTTCTCAAGACCACCGATCAGGATATCTTTGTTTTTGGATACGGTGCATATTATACAAGCAATCATTAAGACATAAAATTAAATTATATATTCCAAAGCTTTCCTTTACTCTGTTTGATCGGTTAATAATGATAATAATCAAATGATATCTTTAATGGAGATAGAAAATGGCCTAATAGAGAACAAACTTTTCATGGCATGTTATAATGAGTCAAAATTATATGAAAAATTCTATAAGCATGAATTTAATTACATTTTTCTTGGTGGTTTATCAACATATATTAAAACATTGGTAACGTAAAACTCTGTTTGATGAGTATTATTAACGCAGAATGATGTGCTTCTATCTGTCGAACAGTGCAATATACCTGTCTCTTAATATGATTTTTACTAAATTAACACGTAGTAACAAAAGGCTATCCAAAAAATATAAGGATTCTCGGAGATCAATAATCAAATGCAATCAATGATATGGGTATGTTCGTGAGATTAGTTTGTAAATATAGGACAGTCCAATTGTTAGGGTTTCAACAGTATACTAATTATGTCAGAATTAAAAATGAAGTTATTTCTTCTTAAAATGTCGGTATTTCACTCGCCGAGAAAGAACATACATTTTACATTTACTAGATAGAGCTTACATTATATCCAAAACATCGACCTTTCTTACAAATTTGGCTTATGTTAACAGTCTAATACTAGCAGTTCTCAAACGCTTATTGTTGTAAATGTGTTCGTAGTTTCTAGCGTCAAACATGCAAATGCTTGTACATAATCAAAAACAATTTACCATAATTAACAGACATGTGAGATTGATCTCAACCCAACGAATATCAAGCAAACATTGTTATTGCACGGATGTTCAATATTTAGAAAACAATTAATGAAGATATTTGTTTTGAAAAAAAATACAAGGACTTCAATTGCATCTCTAAAATTAAGGAAATAAAAAGGGTCATTAAACACACTATTGTCAATGCAGCAAACAACTTTAAATCATCTTAGGTGTCAAAAATCGAGAGAAAGAAAATTAAATTCAACGTTCATTTGCACAGAAACATGCAGGAACAAAATATGTTATGTCTCATTTTTAAGCAAGGCAAGACGAAAAACAGAAAATGTGATTGAAAACAATTGTATGAAATTATAAAAAAAGACAGAATCAAAATATTCTTAGTTACTCTGAACACTTTTTTTCAGGCATTGTGTGCCATTGAACAAAATAAAATTGAATAAAATTTCCATTCAGATTTCTGTTTTGAAACATTCACTTTGGCAAATATGATGCCAGTAACCTGTCACATTAAAAATTTCTTAAAGGCTTATTGCTAATTCTCCAACAGGTGTCTACAAAATTTGGCTGATTTAACCCTATTCAATTTGTTGTAAAAACGCTTGCTATTGATTAACACAATAATCTGGTACTAAAATGTTAAAAGGATAGGATTTGTTTTAATTGTTAAATAAACAATCCATAATTTATTTTTAAAGCGGTAACAAAAGCCACGACAATAAGATTAGCTTGAAGTCAGGGTTATTCGGGAGTGTCAAAAGTTTTATTTGTCCAAACAACGTTTAAACAATTTTTTCGTAAAGTTACAAATGGTCAATCAAACTGTATTAATTGCTCTTCTATAAATATAGACTTATTTGGACGTTTTATGCTTCTAATAACGGAAATGAAACGTTTGAAGGATCGGTCGGGATAAAATGGAAACATAATATGTATAAATGTCAGGCCAGTTGAAACTAAGCTAAGTAGTTCTAGTTTATATAAAGTACAAACTGTAAAGTACACATATCTTAGACCGATGCAAATACGTTATTGATCAAATCACTCCTACCGTATGGTAATGGTGAAGATGGTTCTCAAATTAATTTGTTAAGAATTAAGAGTATACGAGTACATGTAGTTAACAAGAGTTACATAGTGAATCAAATGAGGAGGGCCCACGTATCACTGGCGGTATAAAGTACATATTTTGACCTTCCCGATTTGCTGCTTGCCGAAGACCTTAATCAGTCCTATGTGTATCATTGTTGGAACACTTTGGACACATTGGCACCTGAGTTAAACCACTGACATTATGTCAGCTAACTGGATAGTTCCCTCAAATAAACAAATCCATGATCTCTATCGGAATTAGAGCCAAATCCATTGGGCAAAAGTGATTTGATGCAAGTGATCTAAGCAACCCTAATAGAATATTCATCAAAAATATATACACAATCATGCATGCAACCATGTTTTTAATACATGATGGAATCGTGACGGTTTAGAAAATCCAGTTTAAATTGAAAGATGCAACAGTTGTAAGGTAGAAAATATATTTTATACGCTTAGATCCCAGTGCATAATATCTACCAAGACCTATTGATGCCTAATGTATGTAACTTCAATTATAAAGAAGAGAGTAAATAATACATGTTTTTTTGTATTTATGTGTATTATTATTTTTTCCATTGAATGATTTTCCGCTGAGTTAAGGCCCTGGAAAAAAAGCGTTTTGGTCCGTGCATGCTCTTTGTGTTTTCTGCTTTACAATAGCTAATACATGTTACAATACATGAGACTTATACAGATCACTTTTTTGTCGTCTGGAATTCCGCCCGTCTGTCTGTTAGAAAACTTTTATTGACAACTCCTCTAAATCCATCCAAACTTGTACAGAAATGATCACTACCAAGTTTAGTTGTGCATATCGTAAGCATTTTCCAGTTCATTGATTTTAGTCAGAATTATGGCCCTTTATTTTTTATTTTTTTTTTTTTTAAGTTTTGTCTACTAATCTAATGATATTGATGTCATTTGACTGAAACTGGTACTTCAAGTACTTGTGCATATTTTATGGGTTATCTGGTTAAATGATTTTTGGCCGAGTTATGGCCCTTAAATACAAAAGCGTTTTGACATGTTAATAATTTTTGCGTGCCTTATTACACAGTAGCTGTATCGTGCTACAAAATAGCCATGACATATAGGGAGCAAACTGTCCAATCACTCCTCAATACAACTGCTTAATTGGTTATCATCAGGTGACACATGTGATGGCCGATCGCTCTTGATTACCTTAGAAGCATGATTTTGTACTATTTTTAAAAGTCCATTGGGAAATGCAACATGCCAAATATTAAAGCCGTAGGAATTGTTGTATCTCAGTAGATGTTTAATGTTATTAATATGTAATAAGTGACCCTGAAGAGGGGGCATTTTTATTTCAAGGGCATTATTTATATACATTCTTAGAGGCCCACTAAGAAATGCTTCATGCAAAATATCTAGGCTAGTGTCATAGTTAGTTTTAACCAAGAAGGCTTAAATGTATTTTAGATAAGTCTTTATACACTGCGTGATTCCGAGGTTGGGCTAAATGTAACTCCACGGGCATGATTTATATTAGTTTTGTAGAAGGATATATTGTAATGCTACATGCTAAATATCTTTGTTTTGGACATTGCAAATTTTAGGACAGGTAATCTATACCAATTTTTGACCCAGTATCATAATTATAAATTTTTGTTCACCAGGCAATGCTAAATATTTAAGCTCTGGTCTTTCTTGTTTCCACAAGGTGGCTTATATACCCGAGGCTCATCTGTATAATTATTTATAAACTAAGTGATCCAATGGACAGAGTTATAATATAATAAGGTAATGCTGCATGCCAACAAATATCTTTGGGCAATATTTTCTTACAATATTTTTTTAGCTGTTTTGCTTAAAACTTGAACCATTTACATAACTTTTGTAGAGGACCACCTAATAAATGTTTATTCCTGTGAAGCAGTCAAAGTTCACCATGTGTTTTTTGATGATATGTTGTTACAAAAGTGTCCATAACGACAAATGAGGGAAACTTGCCATCACAAAGGTTCAAAGGTGAACACTAAAATATGACCTGGCTACTTTATGTGAAGAACTATAATTTACTGGTGGTTAAATAAAGTTTAAATAATATAAGAAATGTAACTTCTATCATGTATGATTATGTATACATGCAAACATGTACATTTTGTTTAGAAATACAAATACTGAAAAAGAAGAGATATTTGCAAGACTAATAAAGTATCATCTATTCGTATCATGTTTTCCTATCTTTATTTCTATTTTAAAAATCTAATTTTGTTCATCTCAACTAGCATCTATAAATTTCACTAATTATTTGTTCATAAAAAGCAAATGAATCAGTTAACACACTTCTAGTTTCAGAGTTTATTATTTAATCTACTGCACTATATAAATCTATATTACAAACATATTATACAGCCATCAATATACAACACTGCCTCATGATGTTAAGTTAACAAGCAAATAGAACTATACATGTCCTTCAATATCTTTATGAGAATATAGAATACTCAAGAAAAGAGTAGTTTATCAAACAATTACCTTATAAGTAAACATACAGTTATAAGTATAGTAAATAACTCACAGGTTGTTGTAAAACGTTTAACCACTAGCCTGCTGCCAGCAACTGATTCAACACATGTGACCAGTGCAGACCAAGATCAACTGGCACATCTATGCTGTGTGGTCATGGTCTGCACTTTTCACTCTTCAGTCAGAACATATTTCTAAAATCTCTCTAAACATGATGAATGGTTTTGTACAAAGTGAAAAATAGACAATTTCATTTATTAATAAAATATTCACAGTGGTAAAGCTTAATCTAATCCACATATCATTTTCTGTCTCAAGTAAAAGTAATGATGTCTTGATTAACTTGATTAACATATTTTTAACATATTTTTAAAAACAAGTATAGAAATTGTGTTGTCAACATTATAGAGTTTGTTCAGACAGTACAGGGGTACAGCCACTGGTGGCATATATCAGTAATTATCACTCATGGTTCTGAACTATTTAATGATATAAGAATAATTATCATCACTTTCTGTATATGAGTGAAAAAAAAGAAGAAATACATGTTCTTTTATCATAATAAATGTATATCAACAGTGAATAAAACATTATCTAATCATTTAAATACCAAACAGTATTTTATTACAGTATTCCGTGAACTAATAACTCGTAAATAATATTTACATCAAATGTATTATTCTTAATATTTAATTTATGCATTTCCAAGTTAAATACATAATTATAGTTATAAATGAATATATTCTACAGACCTGTGCTAATATTTAGAAGATTTTAATCAGACAACCTTTCACAAATAAATTTATATCTAATATCCCTGTATTTTTACATATTTTGTAAATCAATAATCAATACTGAGAACTAAATAAGAATTTTAAATACATGTATATTAGAACATTAGAATTCATAAGAAGATATTATCTTATTCTTTAAATAACTATTCATACCATCCATTGCTTTTAGAAGATCAAGGTAGCTAAAATTGAAAGAAAAAAAACACAAAACTTTTTTATGATAACAGCCGTTATAGTAAATTTGAAGTTCTCTAACAATTTCAAATCACTTTATAATATAAGATCATTGTAACTAAACTTTTGTAAAATAATGTAAATTTATTATGTATACCTGTATACCATCTGCTATTACAATATCTATCATGTTTATCAGATATATCACAGCAGTTTGCAATCAAAGTCAATTCAAATAAATTAAATGTACATAATTGAGTAGATCATGCTTCTGTCGTTGTCATGCCAACATTTTCTGGCACATTGACTGAAGATACATCCGATGGTAACACATCATATCCTAACTTCTTCATGTCCTTCATCACAACATTGAATGATACTGTCACAAAACCTTGTGATCTCACTCTAGTAACTGAAACATAAAACATAGATTTATTCATTTATTTCAACCTTTACATTGCTGTATTAATCCTGAAATATTACCATATAAGTACTTTTTTCTGCGGGAAGTTTATTTCTGCTATTTCTGCGGTTCATAACGACACCACAGATTTAAAAACTGCAGAAAATTAAGCCTTTCCCTATGTATATGTCGGAATATTTTAACTACCAGTATTGTATAATTAAATTACCATGTATAATTAAATTACATGTATCGTTATCTGCTTTTGTAGATATTAATGGTATTGGGATTTTTTTCTTTACGTATCCATCGTGATTAAACGATTAGAAACAAATCCCTACTTTGCTTGTTTTATTTGTTTAAATAATCATCATTTTCTCAGAATAGCATGATACTTACAAATTCTCGATAAAAATTTATAGTGCATATCATTGCAATTAAATACTAAAATTGTGTTCATGTGCGGTTTATACCGTTGTTAATATCGCTGTTTTAATTTTCTCATTTAAAAAAATATTTAACAATATCATTATCAAAGACATGATTAAAAAAATAACCCTTGTTATTGTAATAAATGCCAGTAAACAGTCTTTTGTATTTATACAATACATGTAACATGTGTCTATGTGCGATTTGCCATTGTTTATTTTTCACACTTAACTTCACAATTCAACTTTAAAGAAACAATCGACATTCTTTTACTCAAATTGTGTTTGCATGTTGTTGTTTTTTTATTTTATTTACGTGTATAAACCGATATATGATGATTACAAAAAAATGCATACTTAGTCGTCTGCATTTTAAACCAGAAGTAATGTAACATCAACAAATCTTGAAATGTTGTCAGTTTTCACTTGTTTATTTTGTACAAATATCTTAATAAAAATGCAGAAATAAAACACATCAATGTGAGAAAGATGACACCGTAGAAATAAGATACACAGAAATTTAAAACCCCTTATTTTGACAAAAATCGCAGAATATTAAGCCCGCAGAAATAAGTACTTATACAGTACATTATAAAACTACTACAGCTAGTGTCATACAAAAAGCAGTTACAGGCTGCCTTTTCCCCAGCTCAACATAAGAAAATTTATAATTCTTGTACATTTATATATGAACAATATTTCTACCCATGAAGTTTCAAGATGATATATGTTGGCCATATTTGCCCCTGACAGTCAATCATTATTGGATCCAATCAATCAATAAGCCTCATTTCTGTTTCCAATCAATATCAAATGCATATTGTACCCTGTATGGCCTTGTTTTCATTTTCAGAGCCAAAAATATCTATATCAAATGCATTTAGTAAATCAAATGCATATCAAACTCCATCTAGTTTTGTTTTCATTTCCAGAGTCCAAAAGTTTGTATCAAATATCCTTATTAAACAGTTCTCTCAAATGTCAATAACCTCATAGTCTCATCAAAACATTTACAATTCAAAGAAACAATATGATGACAATTACATTTCTACAAAACAATGACTTGGTAGCTGCAATCATTCTTCAATCAAAACTGCAAATTAACAATTAAATTAAGTGCATCGTACAATTAACGTGCATTCCACAGATTTCAGCCACAGTTGTGACAATGCATCGATAAAATGTATTAAGAAAACAATAATGCAGTGTTCTGCAAATTAAATGAAAATTTCCATTTATTCAAATTTTAGAAAATGAACCAGAATGTTTTATTTTAAATTCAGGAACATGAATTGATCATTTCTCTGTTTTGCAAACAAGTTCACATAAATCTGTCTATTTGAGGAACAATAGATCACCTCTAAAAATAAAGTCCAAAATAGTAACAGCTATCAAACTGACCATACATTTGACTATTCTCAGTACTATAATGGTAGAATAAGAGCCATCAGGACTTAGTATAGTCATTCAGCAAATATCCATGCCAGAATTGTAAGATTTTTAAAGAGCTTGACACTCCTAAAATTATTGAAGGGAATATCTTCATTGGATATAAATATAAAACTTGCATCAATTACCTGAATAAACATAAGTTTATAGAGGAGTGTGATTCAATCACACTTCATGCTTAAGTTGAACTATAATTTTGATCCTGAAGGTATGCTTCAATTATATATAAATGTCTTAAATGGTTAATGAAATATGAAATCGCAAAACCTTCAACAAGTCATAGATCCCTACTCTGATCTTTCATTTGAATAACAATTTATTTAACCACAAACATTGGTGCTCTTTTGTTAACATATAGGTTGTGGTGAAATTTTTATTGTGTCCACTAATCTTATAATTAGAATTAAACAGGTCAGGGATCTATGCAGTATTACCAAACACCAAACACTAAGGTAATTGGTCGAGTTCCTCAAATAATTGAGCTGATTCTTGTCACAAATGTTCTTGTCAATAGTTGTACTATGATGCAAAATCACATGTTTTAATCACCTGTCATGAAATGTCATTTTTTTTTTAAATTCCCTAAACAGGCTTTACTAAAATCATTCAACAGATGTATCTCTTTTACATGAATACATAATACATGTTTTACTATCTTGATGTTTACCTTCTCTGCCTTCACCCTGTGAGACTACACGAGGATCAATGTATTCTGGACGTCTTCCTAGAAACCATGATGTAAGCTTCTGTAATGTTGAGGATGATTCAGGAACAAACATGGCCAATTTTCTCTTGTGTCTGAAATAACACAAATTAAAATACACTTAAAAAAACATGACTGTATAAAATTTAGAAATAGACTATTACCTTTTAGTTCAAATACTAACAATTATGTCGTAAATCCATAAGCTAGAGATAGAATGTTTATATATAGACCAGACATCTCAGTAATTGAGTAATTTAAAGTTGACTTGGCAATAGGTTATTATATATCAATGGAGGAATGTTAATTGAAGTCACTGCCTGTCCTCAATTAGCATGAAAATATGTTGATAAAAGTCTTTGGTCTCATCTCTTCAAATGGTTTATGAGATCTAGACTTAGTCATGTTTTGTGTTTAAAGAGGTGCAAAGTGCAAAATGCTATAACATGCCCTAATATAATACAACATTAAGATGAAGATGATATATGCAGATATTATGTATAATTTCAATGGCAGGAAAACATTATATCAAGGACAGGATTGTATTATTTCAAGAACCAATTAAATATTATATTATTTCAAGGGCATGATTGCATTATTTCAAGGACAGGATTGCAATATTTCAAGGGCATGATTGCATTATTTCAAGGACTGGATTGCAATATTTCAAGGGCATGATTGCATTATTTCAAGGGCATGATTGCATTATTTCAAGGACAGGATTGCATTATTTCAAGGTTATGAATGCATTATTTCAAGAAACAATAGTTAATTATTTCAAGGACAGGGTGTACATTTTTTCAAGGATAGGATTTTATAATTTCAAGGACAGAATCACATTATTTAAAGGACGGGACTCCATTATTTCTGGCTTATGATAGAAATAGGAAGAATCAACAACCAACAATTACACAAAGTACATTTTTTTATAGAATGAAGTATTAGGAATTCAACAATGACATAATACATGTTTAGCCACAGATGACCATAGGATATTCAACAAGAAAGTTAGATAAACAAAACTATGTGAACTTTGTTTTAAACAATATTATACAAACTTTGCCCTGCTTTAATTGTATTTAGAAGACTAAATTTGTATAGCCATTAGCATTATACACAAGAAACAGTATCAAAAGCAATTCTAAGTCATGTGAATTGTCCACTTCAACATTTTCATATATAATTAATTGTGTTATTTGGTCCATATTTTCACAGCTCTAAGCTCTTAACACTGCCTAATTGCAAGTCACAAGTTCACACTTGTCCTCTAGCAATGATAATCTTTATGAGGCAGAAGAATTCCTCAGCAATTTCTCTTTATTAAGGCAATTACTTGGACAATATTCCACTAACAAGCAGTTTTTCCTAAACTGAATATATTAATATAAACTTGCTTCTGGCAGTTGTATATTTAAGTGGATGTGATGATTAACAAGTTAGCTTTTATTACTCACGTTAACATAAAAGCATAAATATAAATTGACTGGTGAGGTGTTTTGACTAACCTGAGATTTATATTGTTTGTTTGTTTTATAGGTGTTTAGGTCACAGCAGCACTGTAACAGTCATTAAGCTTTAATGGTGGGAATTATGACCTCAGGTGCCCCTTCCTGCATTATTACATGCATGAGCAGGCACCTTATTAGAACAACGTACTTTCCATAAGCTAACTAGACAGCTTCCTCACATTAAAAAATTCAAAGTTCCACATCGGATAAGAAAGAATAGCGGTAAAGTGCAAGTGATTTGAAGTTTGCAATCTTGATTGCTCAGTCCCCTGAGATTTTTAAGTTCAAAAAAGCATTTCAAAGACATTAATTTTTGTTTCTCTATCCATTCAACTTAAACAAGAAATTCAGTTCAGCCAATCTGTAATTAATTGGTAGGATATATGTAAGAACTTAAAGAGAATCCAGCAAATTTTAAACATTAAATGACTTCCCTCTAATAGTGACCTAAATAGTAAAAATGGAATAAATAATGAATGTGTATCTAGTATATTAGATATTAAAAATTGAGACTTCATCAGCAGGGGCATAGCCTGGCCTCAATGTGTAGGCCAACATCTATGGGGGGTAGGGGGATGCACTCCCCAAGACATGTTTTTGCATGCTATGGCCTATAGGAAGCGATGCCACTGCCACCAATATCTAGAAAACAGTTGAGGGGTTTAAGGGTAGAAGAACAGAAGTATTCAGTTTGCAATAATTTATTTTTTATTTTATCTATTTATTTTGTTGTTTGGAGGGAGGGGTTGATGGTTTGGTTTTACATAGCACCAACACATTATAGGTCATATGGTGACTTTCAAACTTTACTATAGAGGTAGACTTCATGTGCCCTTCCATGCATAGTTCTAGGCACGAACAGGCACCTGAGTTGAATCACAGATGTTCAATTAGCTATCTATCTATTAGCTTTAAGTGCAAGGTTACCCCTCTCAGTAACTATAAAACACTTTTTTTTGTCTCTGCCTTTTAATCCTGATAAATGAAACTTTACAAAGCAGAGACTAGTTAATTATTTCAACTTAAGAAATTTCATTTTTCAGGCTAAAATTACTAATCTACTTATGTTATTCTCATATATTTTAAACAAAAAGTTCAATTCAATGTTTTAACCTTAGGTTATAAATCTGTACTTTTACCAACAACAAAGCCTTTTTTGTTAAAACAGATAAACAATAAGCATTTAAACCAGCATATCTCTTGTCTTAAGACTTGCAATTTAAGAATCATTTTCATGCTAAAATAAGGTAAATATTGTATAATCGTATCTGGCATTCTATCTATCAAAGAATCTTAAATTCAATTCCCATCCACTACAATCAAAATGCATTATAGATAATACTACAATAAGATTTATTTGAAAAGTCATGCTAAGCTATCATTATGTGTTGTTTTGAATCTCATTTCTTCTTAACCACATCAAAGTTATAGTTTTGTATTTCAAAAACTATTGAGCAAAGTTTTGTTCAACAATATCTATTTAAGCTCCATTTGGAAGAAAGCTTGAAATTATATGAGCCACTCTTAGATCCACTTTCAGAAACTAATCATGATTGTATAGGGTGTTATACTGGCCATTGGTGATGTGTCAGTGAGTGTGTCTATTAATTTCCATAAACCTTCACTTGTTACTTTTCTACTTTATTGAGAAGAAAACAATTACATATTACTGTGACCTTGATCTTTGAGCTAATAGCCTCATAATAAAGAGGGTTCATATATTTGTCAAATTGCTGCTATTACATTTCATAAACCTACGCTTACTCTTTCCCAAGTATTTTGGCACACAAGAACTTTTATAGTATCAATGTGACTTTATACTAATTAATTAACTCAAAGTCGATATGGATTATCTACTGGCCATGGGCAATGTCCTAACTATTTTTCACAAACCTTGGATGATTTCTTCTAAAGTTATTGAACAGACAATTAGTATCAACTTAAAGTCACCGTGACCTTTGCATTGTGATCATATAACAGATAGGGGTCATCTACTGGCCATAGATAACATCCTTTCCATATTTCAAGTTACCGTAAAATTCCTATTAAACGCCCCCGGGGGCTAAACATTTTCCAAAAGGGGGGCTATACCTGTACGAAAAATCAGCATGGCTTTTATGAAAAACAGGACCGATTCAGGCCTGTTTTGAACCAGAATTGGCAAAATCAGGGTAAAATAGACATGGACCCTGAATTTTCAAGAAATCTCACATGGGAATTCAAGTTTTTTCTACCCTGACATCGTCTTCATTTTGGTAAAAGTCAGGGTGGAAGCAGGAATATTTGCACTTTGAAAATATTTTGACATAGATTTTACTGACTTGGAGAAATATAAGGAAAATCTACCCAGATATTTCAATGTTAGAAAATTTTCAAGAACCAGTTTCAATACAATCTTAAAAGTTCTTCATTTCCAGCCTGATTTTTCTTAGTTAGAGTTATTAGAAATGAATATTGTAAGACACTTATAGTACAGTTTACATTGCTGTTTAGATAAAATTGAATTTTTAATTCAGAAGAAAATATATTATAATGTCTATTTCTGGAAAGTTTCAGTTGATTTATGGTAAACTTCATTTAACAAAAATTCTTTTCATTTTCTGAATTATTCTCTATTATTTTTTTTGAAATTATGTAGATTATTTAGCTCAGCATGATTTATTGTTATCAATAAAATTGATAATTGTCACTGGGAATTGATTGTATTTATATTTAACTTATGATAAAAAAAAATATTTAATGCATTAATTGGTCAGCAATAAGTAATGTACAAGATGTTTAGTTTATATCCATCATCTCACAATCTGTACAGAATCTCCTACTTGTAAGGTCAGCTTCCAGTTTATATAAACAAATAACCTTCAAGAGGAACTTTTTACAGTATTTCAAAATACTATATGTTAAACTGGGCTATCTGGCAGATGAAAATAGAGAAGTTACCACAGATTGACCGACTGCAGTTTAAAATCCAGAGCAAATATCACACCCTGAAAATTATTTCCAGCATGGTCATTTTCTTTAGAAAGATTGGAGGCTTTAGTTGTGATTTTAATTCAAATAAATCAACTTACAATTATATATTAATGCATAAATGAGTTTTGATAGTTACATAGAAAATGAGATTTAAGAATTCAACTACCCCAGCTATACAGAACTTTCTTGGGAAATTTATTGTGAAATTTATATATAACATGGAGCGTAATAGATGTGTTAAACTTCGTTATTCAATTTAAAAAAAATGGAGGGAAATAAGCAGCCAATTGTAACAGATAAATGGTAAGTTATAATTGAATTACAGTTTCTAAATATTTTCAATTTTTCATAAAATTATGAATTCTGTAAGCTCATTATTCAAAAAAGGTTTTAAATAACTTTCCAGGAAACCTGTTTAAAAATATGGAGGGAAAATGAAATCATTCTTAATTTTTCTAAATAAACAATACATTTTGATCATTCCATTTTAGAAAAAACAAGATTGCATTTGAGAAAAATGCTATGCCACCGCAATGTTCAAATTTCATAGCTGTACATCAAAGGACAAGAAAGTAGGTTACATCATCAAAATCTAGGTCACCTGATATCAAAGTTCAATTTTACAACTAAAACTGTGCACATGGTCAAAATGTCATTGCCGTACATTAAAGGACAAAGAAAGTAGGTCACTGTCCCTTGGGCAAGGCATAATTTTTGACCCAAGGGTTTAATTCAAAACAATCTTGATACAGGTCCACCAAACAACATTTCAAGTCAAATATCTAAGCTATGGCTTTCTCCCATTCAGAAAACATTTGTTTTATTTTCTGTTTTTACTGTGTACATAATGAGAATCACTGCCCCCGGCAGGGCCAATTTTGACACCAGGGGAAAAAAATTTTTAACAACTTTGGTACAGGACCTATAAAATGATATTATATATCAAACATCAAAGCTCTATGCCTTGTACCTTCAGACAAAAATATTTTTTATTTTTTCACTATATGTACATAATGATCATCAATGACCCCCGGGGCAGAACCAATTTTGACCCCAGGGCTATAATTTTAACAATCTTGCAAGAGGTTCACTACACAATGTTTCATGCAAAATATCTTAACTCTAGCCTTTGTAAATTTAGAGAAGATGATTTTTTAAGTTTTTTACTATATACATATAAGGAAAACATATGGCCCCCGGGGCGGGGCTAATTTTGACACAAGAGGCTAAATTTGAATAACTTTTGTAGAGTACCTTAAGATGATAATTATTTAACAAATATTAAAGCTCTACGCCTTGTACCTTCAGACAATAAGATTCTTTGATTTTTTACTATATGTATATATTGAAATCAATGACCCCAGGGCAGGGGGCAATTTTGACCCCAGGGCTATAATTTGAACAATCTTGCTAGAGGTTTACTACACAATGTTTCATGGCAAAATATCTAACCTCTAGCATTTGTCAATTGCTAGAAGAATTTTATTTTTTGAAGTTTTTACTATATACATATAATATAGCATAATGGAAAACCAATGACCACCGCG
This sequence comes from Ruditapes philippinarum, assembly GCF_026571515.1. NCBI lineage: Eukaryota > Metazoa > Mollusca > Bivalvia > Venerida > Veneridae > Ruditapes > Ruditapes philippinarum. Next base: position 44,206 of record NW_026854192.1, on the reverse strand, counting down.
GGCGGGGCCATTTTGACCCCGGGCTATAATTTGAACAATCTGGGTAGAGGTCTACCAGACAATGCCTTATGCAAAATATCTAAGCTCTAGGCCTTTTGGGTCTTTACAAGAAGGTGTTTTAAGTTTTTTCTATAAGTACATATAGTGAAAATCAATGACCCCGGGGCGGGGCCGATTTTGACCCAAGGGCTATTATTTGAACAATCTTGGTAAGGGTCTACCAGACGATGCCTTATGCAAAATATCTAAGCTCTAGGCCTTTTGGGTCTGTACAAGAAGGTATTTTAAGTTTTTACTATATGTACATAGTGAAAATCAATGACCCCCGGGGCGGGGCCAATTTTGACCCCAGGGCTATAATTTGAACAATCTTGTTAGAGGTCTACCAGACAATGCCTTATGCAAAATATCTAAGCTCTAGGCCCCTTTTGGGTCTTTACAAGAAGATTTTTTAATTTATTCTTATAATTCCTTTTGGTTGCCATGGCAACCAGATTTCTGCATGGAATTAAATTCTTTGAACAACTTTTGGAAGCCCTTCACCCAAGGAACAATCCTGCCAAGTTTGGTTGAAATTGGACCAGTGGTTTTTCACAAGAAGATTTTTTAAGTTCACTATATAATCTATATAACACACACACAAACACACACACAAACACACACACACACAGGTGAATCGCTATATGCCACCGCATCGCAGATGCTGCGGTGGCATAAAAACTGAAGTCTTAAAATGTACCGTAATAAAAATTATGACATGATTTTTCTACTTCCAAAATTTAGGTTGAAGCCAAATATTTCAGTAACATGTGACAAGAGGATAAATGGTGTTGTTGGACCAAAAGAATACAATAGAAGAAATATTACTGGTAATTTTTATTTTTTTCATTTTCTATCATTTACTTTTAAATTAGTTTCAGTTTTAATTATTAAAAGTATTCATTCCTGCAAATTTTATGGAATTAATGACTTCATGAAGTCAGTTCATATATGTTTATAATGCTCAGTAGCTTCTTTAAAATAATTTCTTCAATCATTTGTGCTTTTGTTGTTTTGATTGCAATAAATGAAACATTATACCTTTAAAACTACATTGTATGGATATATTTCTTATTAAGGTGTTACATTTTCTTTTAAATTAATATATAAATTGAAAATTGACTATAGTATATTCCTACACTACTTTCATATATTTACAGATTGTGTAGTCCAGAGACTATAGTGTGGAATTATGTAATACAGTGTGCAGCTACCTAGTGGAAATATCAAACATGAATGACTTTTGAAATGTATTTAATTGTATGAAAATCAAATAGAGATAAGTGAAAAAAAAATCTCAATTATTATTTTGTCAAATATCAAAAAGAATAGGAATCTGGGTGGATTTTTATTTTAATTTAAGGGTGGGTTTTGCAAAATTTTGGGGCGGGAAAATAACAGGAGGAAAAAAGGTCTGGCCTGACTTTTTAAACAGAAATCAGGGTGAATTATGGCTCATCTAAATATTTCAAATTAATCCCACCCTGAAATTGCTCTTAATTTAACTAGAAGTAAATCTATTTTTAGAAATCTGTGTGAGTGAAAATTTTGCCCTGGATTTCCATTTCAGGGTGGTATTTTTTCTGGCTCATTTAAATATTTCGTTGAATCCACCCTGAAAACACTATATATTGTATACTGCAAAATCTAAAAATAGATTTCTGTCTTCTCTATAGTCAACTGAATAGCTTAAAAAACCTGGCTGGGAATAAATTTCTGATCCCATGTCAAATCAGGGTGTAGTCAGGGTAGGCATTTTCGTACAGGTTATTAAAACACCTTTTTTCCTAAATCCAAAAATCATTGTAAATACATTTAGTGTTAGCAAGTGTTGTTAATAGCATTATTAATAATTAAAGTTTTAAAGTTCATATGATACATTTTTGTGTTTACTTTAAAATAAAATGGATTCTGAATGATTTGAATAAAATATTGTATTTACTCATGAGTTCAGCACAGATGAGTAGATTTTTTCCATATCAAAAAGCCTGGGGGGGCCTTTATTAGAGCAGGGGCGTTTATTAGGAATTTTACGGTATTTAGCAGATAATGATTTTACACCAAGTGTCACTGTAAACTTGACTTTTGACCTCATTATCTCATAATAGATAGATTTAGTCATCTATTATCAATAGTCAAAGTCCTTATAAATTTTGTTTAACAAACCAAAGGATCTGTGACCTTGACCTCAAAATTATAATGGGTCATCTACTGATAAATGGCTATCTTTCTATCAAGATTCTCAAACCTAGACTAATTCCTTCACAAACTATTGAGTGGTGAAGGATTTTACACTTAGTATAAATGTGACTTTGATGTTCATCCTCAAAATTAATAGGTGTGATCTACTGGACATTCTAACACGACCCGCATTTTTCCCCATTGAACATAGAAGAACCGAAAGTGTGTGTTATTATGCAATAAAATCACAGTTTGACATTCTATATTTAGACATGTGACGTAATCATTATAAACATGAGGTAACCACTAAAATGTGACGCGCTGAAAATAAGTACGGAAACTAATCAGGCGCAATTTAGGTTAATATCAGGTACGGCAGCATTTATGTGTTGATGTCGTGTTAGAATCGAAATAATATATCCAAATCGGTGATTTACGCCCTTGTGATATAATTCCTCGCATCCGAACTCCAAACAGTGATGTTATTGAGCGATAAAATCACAGTTTGGGATATATTATTTCTTAATTACCATCCTTCCAACAAAATATGAAGACATCACACCTAAAAGTTCTTATATAATTAAGCGGACATCACTGTGACTGGGGGAAGACACTGACAAACACTTTAAACCCTTCCATAACTGAATTTTTCTTCCAGAATATAAAATAAACTGGAAGAGTTATAACTAAACAATGATAAAAAAATTAAAACCCTAACAATATGAGCAAGGGCACTTTGTTTTCTTGAAATCCATTATTCAAAAAATTCACAAATCTAATAACTTGTATTTTCTTTCAGAAAACCTGGGGAACAAAATGTCATATGCATGTTGCATCATGTTATAAAAGAAAGAAAAACAGAAAAATAAGTCAGTGATTATGTCAAACAATGTGTAATAAAAGCTTTCTTTAATTAATCATGAAATAATAAATACAGCGTTATCTTCCCATTCTGTCTGAGATTACTTTAATTACATAGTAAAATGACAATGTGTAATTACTGATGTAATTAGACAAAGGATTATAAAAGACAGGATTGGCCACTATCCAATCCTTTGGATAAAAGTTGATATCTTAAAAGTTTTTTTCAGACTGCATCAAGAGATCATTTTCTATTATGTTATATAAGTTGTCCTTAATTAACACTAATCATGCAGGACAAGATAAACTATAAAGAAAGCCAGTAAACAGCTATCTGGTGGTAAAATTAATGTTATTCAATGATTATTTGTTGGACAAAAATAATACTAATGCCTTTCCTTGATTAACACTTAGTTAATAACATGTGAGTGCAGATATGTGCAGGTCACTGCAGGAAAAGAAGGTATGGTAATAATATAACAGGCTCAAAATCCAGAGACTCCTAAAATCTACTACTTAAAATAGTAAAGAAAACAATGAAACTCACACATGATGATTGATATTTCACTTTTTCATCAGGTAGGCATAACAACCAAACATTGACATTTGAAAAATCAAAATCAGGTTTGCCAACACTAAACATTTTTAATACCTTTGAAATGTTGATGTATTGCATATCATAAGGAAAACTTCCAAACTTAAAATGCTGTTGCTTTTATTTCACCTCTGGTTTGCATAAATATCTTCTATTTGTAAAAGAGATTTCCATTGATTATATCTTCATTTTCAAATGGCACTAATGATTCAACTTGTATTATGTTGTCTTGGTGATATAACCTCTGCACTACAGTCTATACTGTTTTTAAATGTTCGTTTCTAAGTTTTGTTATAGAAATTTTTGATTTGTTTTCCAATTAAATATTCATCTTTTAGTTGAAAATGCTTTTTGAATATTGATGTTGCTTTTGTTCATTTTAACATGTTAAATATTTTTTTCATTTTTTAAATGAGATTCAAATCTTAAAAAATTGTCTGATATTTTATTTCAAGATTTATAATATATCCCCTAACAGTTTTAAATGTTTCAATTACATTTTAATTTCAAGAAATTTATACAATATGAAATCCTTGATGATTTTGTGGATATTACAAGCAAAAAACATTAATTAATCTAACACAATACATTGATCTTACTTAAATGATATGTTCCACAAATTTATTGAAGAAACATTTTTAACAGGAAACATGTTCTATTTCTTTGTAAAATAAAGTATATCATTAAATTTGGTCATTTTTTGTAAGGGACTTTTAATATAGAAGTCAGAGTGTTGAAACATTGGTGCAAAAACAAAACATGAACAAGAGCACCGCTAGGAGGTGCATTATATGCCCGAAAGTGTTTTGTTTTTTTTAGTAAGGATAAAGCATTTGTAAGACATGGGAATTAGCTGTTCATCCTTTAAAATTTTACAGCTGTAGGTTGATTAATACTTAAGTTATTAATAATGACCTTAACCTTTGACCTTGTGACCCCAAAATCAATAGGGGTCTTCTACCTTATATGGACAATTATCCTAAGAAGTTTGAATATTGTGGGCCAAATAGAACTTTAGTTATGCTCCGGAAACTGTTTTCAATTTTAAGGTAATAGTGACCTTGACCTTTGACCTTGTGACCCAAAATTCAATAGGGGTCTTCGACTTAATATGGACAATCATCCTATGAAGTCTGAATATAGTGGACCAAATGGAACTTACGTTATGCTCCGGAAACTGTTTTTGGTTTTAAGGTAATTGTGACCTTGACCTTTAACCTAGTGACCCCAAAATCAATAGGGGTCTTTTGCCCAATGTGGACAATCATCCTATGAAGTTTGAATATTGTGGGCCAAATGGAACTTAAGTTGTGCTTCGGAAACTGTTTTCAGTATTAAGGTAATAGTGACCTTGACCTTTGACCTTGTGACCCCAAAATCAATAGGGGTCTCCTACCCAATATGGACAATCATCCTATGAAGTTTGAATATTGTGGGTCAAATGGAACTTAAGTTATGCTCCGGAAACTGTTTTCAATTTTAAGGTAATAGTGACCTTTGACCTTGTGACCCCAAAATCAATAGGGGTCTTCTACCCAATATGGACAATCATCCTATGAAGTTTGAACATTGTGGGCCGAATGGAACTTAAGTTATGCTCCGGAAACTGTTTTCAGTATCAAGGTATCAGTGACCTTGACCTTTGACTTTGTGACCCCAAAATCAATAGGGGTCTTCTACCCAATATGGACAATCATCCTATGAAGTTTGAACATTGTGGGTCAAATGGAACTTAAGTTATGCTCCGGAAACTGTTTTCAGTTTTAAGGTAATAGTGACCTTGACCTTTGACCTTTTGACTTCAAAATCAATAGGGGTCTTCTACCCAATATGGACAATCATCCTATGAAGTTTGAATATTGTAGGTCAAATGGAACTTAAGTTATGTTCTGGAAACTAATTTCATTTTTAAAGTAATAGTGACCTTGACCTTTGACCTTGTGACCCCAAAATCAATAGGGGTCTTCTACCCAATATGGACAATCATCCTATGAAATTTGAACATTGATGGCCGAATGGAACTTAAGTTATGCTCCGGAAACTGTTTTCAGTATCAAGGTAACAGTGACCTTGACCTTTGACCTTGTGATCCTAAACTCAATAGGGGTCTTTTACCCAATATGGACAATCATCCTATGAAGTTTGAACATTGTGGGTCAAATGGAACTTAAGTTATGCTCCGGAAACTGTTTTCAGTTTTAAGGTAATAGTGACCTTAACCTTTGACCTTTTGACCCCAAAATCAATAGGGGTTTTCTACCCAATATGGACAATCATCCTATGAAGTTTGAATGGAACTTAAGTTATGCTCCGGAAACCAAATTGCTAACGGACGGACGGACGGAAGTTCTAACAGGAGAGTAGTTATGTGGCTACTCTATTGTTCTCTCTATTGTTCTTTTTAGCCACACAAAAGAAAATAGCCACATAAAAGCATTACGGAATGAATGACATCAAAGAGAAAAAACAGTTACCTATTGTCCCTCTAGTCACCTAATTACTCTCCTGTGAGTGCGGACGTACGTACGGAGGGACGGACAGACGTTCTCACAGGACAGTAATTATGTGGCTACTCTATTGTTCTCTCTATTGTTCTTTTTAGCCACACAAAAGAAAATAGCCACATAAAAGCATTACGGAATGAATGACATCAAAGAGAAAGAACAGTTACCTATTGTCCCTCTAGCCACATAATTACTGTCCTGTGAGTGCGGACGGACAGACAGACGGACACCAGGGGGTATAACATAATATGCCCTTTCGGGCATATAAAAAGGTAAGAATATATCATTTGTCTTTCCATCCTAAGATGATACACTCTAAAAAACATTCAACTTTTCTCTCTTAAATATTTAAAGTATGGGATTCTTCACATGAACCTGGAAGTGTTAATATTGCATTACAATGATTTTGAAATGCTTAATACCAGCCCAAACAGTTACATAATCTGTTCAGATTGTACAGAAAGCCTACTGACATTGCTCTATATTAACAAAATAAACAACACATTAATGACTGCAGTGTAGTGAGTAGTAATTTACCCTAGTCACAGACTTCACAACAACAGAAACCAATACTTTTCCTGTCTTAAGAGATTAATTTAAGGAACAGCATACCATAATATTTCTAATTAACGCCCATACCCTTGCCATAATTTGGACAAAAAACGGCCATTTTTCAGCACAAAGTTGAAAAATCAACTGCACCTTTTTTACGCCCATTTATTGGACAAAATTGAACATATTTGAGCTCACATTCTTTATTTCCTTTTTCACATTGGAATAAACATCCCTTTTCTTGTCCTTCTTTCCATGTGCACAGTTATTAAATGCCACCACCTTTTACAAAAGTTTTGTTTTGATGACAACCAGGCTGCTCCATGTATTTAGGCACTGATTTCACCAATAAGTCCATCTTTAAATATTTTTTAAAGAGACTGACAATTATAAATTCCTCCAGTATATGTCCAACAGCACAACCATTATTATACAATAATTGTGCTTTTTCTATATTCATTTTCTGGTTCCAAATCCATCAGGTATCCCCTTTAATAACAAGTCATTGAATTAATGAATGGCCCGGGGGCCTATGGCCAGTGAAAATTAGTTTGGGCCAGTGTAAATTTTAAGAAAACTTAGTTAAATATATAGTAGAATAAATTCAAAACTTGAATTCGGGCCAGTAAATTCAAAATCTTAAATTCAATGACTAATTTACTAATAACATATTTTAATGATTCCATGTGTTTTGTTAATGTGTATTAGATATAAAGGTATACAAATAAAAAATTCAGGTTTACAAAAAGAGATGCCAGGTTCAATGTGTTGGGCTCCAACATGGGAAATTAGATCTGATTAAATAATTTTAAACAGCAGACTATTGTCTTTTACTATCAAAATCCCAAATCCTATGCTTGTGTCAGATAAATCGGTAAGAACTATTCTTGTTTTAACATCATGAGGAAACACGAGTCATATACTGTGAAATAATTCTAATAAAAGCCCAGGCGTTAAATTGAATTACTACGGTAATTAGAATATGAACTTTAACATTAAGCTTAACTGTAACCATTTAAAGTTTAACACATAAAAAAGCTTTTAACAAGTCTCTCATTCTTATTTAGAAGTACAAAAGTAAAACCGACTTTCTCTAGAGAGCAAGTGCCTTGAAATGATCAATGTAAATGTTTCATTAAAATCACCAAAAGGTTATACAAGTACTGGCTGTAAGTGGTATTTATATACACAGCATGTTTTTTAAGAGAAAAAAAAAACATGAAAAAGATAGCATGAAAATATGTTGGCAATGTTCAAATAATATGTGAAAGCAGAAAACTGAAGAAAATTGAAAGCAACAGTTATGCTACTTGATACAATTATGTTTGAAGCCAATAATTCAAGTTAAACTAAAGAAAAATCTAATCTGCCAAACAGAGAGACTGTTCAATTTCTATAATTATGCTTATGAAACAGGGGCATAAATTTCTTAAATGGAATTCATCGTTAGTAGGGTTTTACACAGTATAGGTCATATGGTGACTTTCCATATTTACTGCTGGAAGAAAACCTCTGGTGCCCTTCTGTGCATTATTTCAAGCACAAACAAACACCTGAGTAGAACCACAAACAATCTGTCAACTAGGTTGATAGCTTCTACACATGAAAGAATCCAAAGACCATGTTGGATTTGAACCCACAGCAAAGAGGGGCAAGAGGTTTGAAGTTGGCAACCTTATCCACTTTCAAACAAGTTAATATTTAACAGCAATCATTTATGTACCAGTACTCAATGCATTAAACATAACTGACCATTGTTATGAATCAATTTTTAATAAAAAATTTCAAAATCTATATATATAATGTTTCTATGTTTAAATAATCCTATCGAAATAAAAACATTTGATATTAAATAGCCACAGATAAGTCATAATTTATGTAATATGTAAACATTCTTAAAATGACTGCCTCTTTATATCTATAGTTAATATCTACTTGAGATAAACAAGATGACAGAAGAACAAAATCTCACCCTGCCCCTAGCCCTATCACCCCTTCCCCCCCCCCCCGCCTTCCTCAAAAAGAAAAAGTGAAGGCAAAATGGTACAAAACCCAATGTACATGTATAAGTGACCTTTGACCTAACCAAAGAAATAGTAATAATGAACTTGAGTCAATGAGTGCAATGTCTGAAGTTTGAATGATATAATAGTTAATAAACAAATACAAATTGATTTTCAAACAGACAATCATCCAATCAACATATGCAAAACATTAGATGAGAAGGTAATATTAGTATTACCAACAAAAGGAGCGGTGGCCAAGTTGTTAAGGTGTCTGCCTTTTAACCCAGGGATCATGGGTTCGAGCCCTATTCAGGTCATGACCATGTTTCTTCATATAACACCAGTACTGGTTGGTTCAAGAAAGATTAATTTAATTTGCAAGAACTTATTTCACAATCAAGCTTAAATAAATATAGGATATTGAATGAGTGAAAGTTCAATTCTGAATTTATTGCACGAGTTGAATAAAATTATATCATGCGAGCCTCTGTCGAGCATAATACTATTTTATTCAACAAGTTCAATAAATTCAGTAATGAACTTACATGAATTTAATATTCTATTTATAACACACCCAAAATAAAGATTGTTTAAATTGAAAAAAAGTCATTTTTCACTGACGCGCCTATAGTATAACGCTAACAATTAGCGTGTCTTTACACTATGTTTGTATAAAGCTAATGACGTCACATCAAAATATATGCACGGCCGTGCAATACCATTCGCAAAATTGGCACAGGTGTAAGATAAATATGTTTAAACCAGTAATACTAAGATTGTGATGGGAGGACAGACAATATAAAATCTGCTACAACAAGGCTTACCTCCCTGGTGTGATCGGTATATGACAAACTCCATATCCTCTTACAACATCATGTCCAAATACATCTGGTCCATAACAGTGAACAACCACTTGTGGCCCTACAAAATACACTTTAATTATATACGGCTATATATATACAGGGCTGTAACAAAAAAGACTTACAGACTCTAACATTGTGTTTTCAATAATAACAGAATCCTCTTTCTTCTATATTTTCTGTAAAATTAAATTAAAGCTAAAAAAATGTTTTATAAAAAAATCCAGTAGTGTTTTAGGAACATGATTTAAAATTTAAATTGTTCTAATTTTTTTTGTAACATTAAATTAAAGGGGAGTAAAAATAAAATTGCACAGTATGACATTTTTTTTCTAAAGATTTCATATGGATTTTGCCATTTAAATGAGAGGTTGTACCTAAGAATATAACAGATGCATTCAGCAATGTGCTATAAAATTGAAATTGGGACATAAATGTTAAATAATTGTAAGAATTAAAGGCAATTATGTAGTTTTGGCTGAAAAGTAATGATTGCAAATTGAAGAATGGGAGGTTTGCCTGAAATATAAATGTGATGTTTCAGAATAAACAGCTGAATTAAACTGCATGAGTATGGGCTTGTTTTAAAGAGAAAAAATATCAAACTGAAATAGTTTAATACCACTTTATGATTCACAAGGACAAGTTTAAAATAAAGTATTAGGTTATGTAATAGAAAGAGCATTAAAACACAAGGCTATCAGATTTGCATGAGGAAGATAGAATATAAATCAGATTGACTTTTCTATAGTTATCTCCCTGTCTCTTTCCCTGTCATTGCAATGAGCAAACCCCAGAATAAATGAGCCAATCAATGAGCATGCTCTAGACAGATAGTGACAAAGCAAACAACTAATACCTGCCCTCCAGCTCATGCACTTTGCATGTATTGGTATATAATTTAACTCTCAGACATGTTTTCAATAGTAGAGTCTCCAAACTATGATACAAGTAAAACTTATTATGTTTTATGCATCAATAACTAATGTACCACAGAATTTACCCTACATTTCTTGACTACACCCAAGAATAAATGGGAACATAAGGAGGTGGTATAATACTGTGATTATATGGGCTGTGTAAAGACTGAATGTCCACCAACAGTCTACCAAGGATAAAGCTGTAAAATCAGTGGATATGCCAATGGTTTGACATTAATACTAATAAATGCTTTTATTTTTTATTTTTATGATAATCACAACAAAGACCAGACAGAAACTCTCCTGTTTAGATTGTCAAAACAAAAGTTTCTCTCACAGTTAAGTTTTTCCCTTGCAATATCAAGATAGCAATAGCAATCATCATGTAAGACTGGCATATGTGTCAAAGAATATTTAACAAAACCTAACCTGTAGATATTGTGAAGGAACATGTATTTGAAAAAAAATAATGCTAGATACAATGTATATAAATCTTATCATATGATAAGGAACAAACATTTGAAGTTTGAAGTAATTATATAAAGAGTGAAGAAATGAAGAAGTTACAGTAAAAAATAACAATTTTTAAAGGGATATTCTAAGTACAAAGAGGAGATAATTCTGCAAATGTTGGTTCTACAGTTAAACGAAAATTCTAAATTTAAGTGGAAATAATTCTAAGAACTTTATCTAAAGATTAGTAACAAGTATCTGAAGTTTGAAGTCAATACTTCAAGAAAAACTTCAAAACTTCAAGAAATAAAGAAGTTACAATGAAATAAAACAATTTTTAAGCAATTTTTTAGGTTCAGTGGGCTTGAGTTATAAATCCTGTTACATGTACATATAATGTGGTATTGATAAGAAACATATTTGAAGTTTGAAGTAAATCCCTTAAGTAATAAAGAAGTTTTACTGCACAAAAACATTAAATTCTACATTTGAAAAAAAATAATATCAGAAAACATCTTCATACTTACAGCCATGTGGATTTGTACTTTTAAATGTAACATCTAGAGGAAAATTCCACACAAAATGTTGTCTTTCATCCTGGCTTTTCTTGGTTGTCTGAGTAATTCCTTCCTCTAAACCCTGTATAACATAACAGATTCCATATACAATAACAATCAAAAAACATATACATGGGACAGTGGAATTAATCTGACTTTCACTTACAGAGGTCCAATACTTTCTCAACATTGCTTTTAAAGGACAAGACTGAATATACAAATATATGTCCGGAAAGGCCAATCTGCACAGTGGCTAGGCCAGCATTTTATTTCTTTGTAACATTTAGAGTAAATTATCTCTTCTTTCTGCCACTTCATCTCCTTTAGCTTAATTCAAACATTTAAGCATAGGATTTAGACAAAAACAGTTGTATATAATCATATTCAATATTTACTTTTGTTTTAACATTAGTTCTAGAAGTCAAACATCCTAGATGCATGTGAAAAGATTAGACTGACAAAAAAATTAATTATATATATTGATTATTAGTGCAAATGCATATCCCTCATTTTTTTTTCCATTTAATTTCCTCAAAATTCTATTCTAATGGCATTTGTGTCTAAAAATTTCAATTCAAAAGCATTTACACTGATTTGTGCATCTGTTTTATTCTAAAAAATTAAAGTATTTTAACAACTCTGCAGCTATTGCACAAATTAACATTCATGTGCATTGCAGGTGTTAGTTTAATGCATTATTTCTATCTGGAGGTATTCATCAGCAGACTAAAACATTAAAAGCACTGAATATTAACTATTCCATCATTGGCAGAATTTTTGAAAGCATGGTAATGTGTGAAAATATAAAAAAAATTAATTTCATACCAAAATACAACAATTCTACATTTTAGAACCGGCTAAATCAAGAGAAATCTTGGGACAAATACTGTAGCAACAAAAAACTAAGACTACAAGTATGTAGCTTCGTGTTCAACTTTACGAAGGCAAGGACAGGAGCTTAAAGATTCAGGTTGATCACCACAACCTTTTTGTCAAAAAATTGATACCGTATAAAAAAACTAGTTCAAAACTAACATAATATCTGTACAGCATTAAACTTTTTTAAAGTGGCATACATCAGAGAGCCTTTTAAATAAATTTATTAATTTATAAAATATAATGAGAATTTTATTTCATGCTTTCTTACATTGTACCTCAAAATGTTTCAGGGGAGTTAACCAATAATGGATGTCATTATTTATTATTTCATAATTAGTCTCCCTTAGTAAGGAAAGACGCAGTTCTTTCATAACAGTGAGCATTTCCCCAAATTTTTAAGTAATTCTGTACAATACTCATAATTTTGGTAATTTCATATTTGACTGTTAAAAGATAACATATAACATGACTTTACATGCAGTGCTGTGTATCAAAAGTGTTAAAATAGATACTGTATGATATATCGTATTAAACGTCTAATATTTCTTTAGCATTATGCAATTGACATTGTTTTTAAAAGTGTAATTTTTTTCTGAAAAAAAAACACTCCAACCAATGTCTCTAGACGACTAAAATTTTAGACTACCTGTGAACCTTCCAATTACCTCCCTTGAGTTTATTTATTATACTTACAGATGTTATAAGCCAATCTTGTCCATATGTGAAGCAATATTTACAGTAGAGATCATCAAACTCTGGAAACTGAAAAACACATAACAAAAAATTTAACATTAATATATTTCACTTAGATTAAAATCTTTGCAATGTTCTAGACAAAGATAAACATGTATTTTTGTAACTTACCAGCAAAAGCACAAAACAGACAATGTCTAGACACTTACTGAATCTTTAATCAACTGAATAAAAATGATTTACCTTCCTTGCATGTCTTGCATGTCTTTGTTAATTTTAATTGCCAAATCTATATTATGCTAATTTAACAACTTGCAATACGTGTATACGGTGGTTAACATTATTTTTCTCAGGCTTTCCAAGCAAATCAACACCAAGAATATTGTTTCCATTCAAGTGTAGAATTGATATTTTTACTGTCACTGATAACTATGTTGATCTTGGGTTGGCCCTTAACGAGTTTCTTGACTATAATTTTACAGCAAAATTTGTTGCTAAGGCAGCTAGAAGGGCTCTTGGACTAGTTAATTTAAGCAACTTGAAGGTATGCCTTTCAATGTATTCTATTGTTTGATCCGTTATACATGTAAGTTAAAGTTCAGCTTTTTGGGGTACAAGAACATACTTGTGTATTGAAGCAGTACAGAACCAAGCAATGAGGTTTTTCATAGGGACAGACTGATACACTCCAAATGCTACAGTTGCTTGTGAAATGGGCTGGCAACCTATCTGTAATAAATAACTTAAATGTGTGACGAGTTCTTGGTGTCCATCTGCAAGTATGAACAGTATGAGAATAAATTGTGAAGTAAATATGTACTGTTTTAAGTAGGCAGGTAGAACTTGTAAGAACTGCCTGTTTACTGGTATTTTAGAGTAAAAGAAATTTTTGAAAAATATAACTGTGGTGAATTTTTAGTTCTTAATAATGTTTAAAATAAAACATGTTTGGTGGAAAAGCTAACCAGTTCATATCTGAATGAGTATTTGGATGAATGGATTAAGTCACTACATACAATAAATAGTAGTTCTGGGCAAGGTGGAAATATGTTGAGGACTTACAGAACCTTTAAGTTTAGTTATGAAACAGAAGCATATGTAACTGCTATCCTGTCGAATAAGCATAGAGCAGCATTTGCAAAATTTTGATGTGGGGTAGCCCCATTAGACTTGAAACTGGCATATATGATAGATTAGCTTTAAACCAAAGAATTTGTCCAGTCTGTTAAACTGGCATTGGAGATGAGAAACATGTTATTTTGTATTGTCTAAATTATGAGGATATTAGGAAAGATTTATTTGCCAGAGCAGAAAATGCAAATGAGCAATTTTTAAGGCTGTCCGATGACAATAAACTGCCATTCATTTTTTCCAAATATGGAAATTGTAAAATGTGCAGCAAAATCCTGCTTCATTATTCTTAAAAGTAGAACTAACTGGTTGTATTCCTCAGAACAGCTGTCTCTTATAATGTTACTTTTAAATTATTAAAGATTTTACCCAACAAACTGAGACTTTATCATTATGTTACTGAGAAATGTTAGTAAGAAATGTTACTAATCAGTGTATTTATAAGGATTAAAATGATGTAACATTTTAATACTTTTAATTGACAACTCTCAATGTCTCTTGAAAGGGAGTAAACAAACTCACGGTTAATGATTAGTAACTCACTATCTGATTCCTAAACTTTATTTTATTTTTTATTTTGTAAGCAATGTTATATGTAGAGTTACTTAAATTTGAACAATGTTTTATTCTAATTTATATAGGTCTTATCATTTCAATTATGCGAAATAATTTTATCCAGAAAAATATTTTATAGGTCAGAAATCTGTTGCTACTTGGTCAAATTTTTATTGTTTTAAATAAGATAACATAACTAGGGTATACACTATGAAGCAATTACTCCAGAAATTCTTTTAGAACAAGATAAGCAGGCATATGAATGTGGAATGAGAAGAGAGGTAACTCTGTAAGTTATGTCATAAGTTCTTGCAGAGTTGCCTCCCTTCCATTAGATTACTTTTACAGTCTCTTGTGATTCTGATTAGAATGGCCGTACACAAACAACTTTTATCTTGTAAAATTATGCAATTGAATTGTTTTTATGTTGTTATGTATGGATGAGACTCAAATAAAGAATATACATATTTATATTCTATAACCATTAGAGTAAATGTGTGTGACATATTATTTGAAAATATCTGTTGATTACAATTACACAATGACTTGACTGAGTAACACTTTGAGGAGTGCTATGTTGTGAATTATGTGCATAACCTGTTGTTTGATGCCACATGTATATAGTTGTACAATGACTGAACTTATAATATAACCTGACTGACTTAATATGGTGTCCAATTGACGATTATTTTTTGTGCTAGATAATGAATGCCACCTGGACTGTAACAGTAACTCTATATTTTTTTTTCTTCAAAAAAAAGTCCAGCTAATAAAATGAACAAGAACATTAACAGCCGAGAAAAAGGACTTTCTTAAAAATATCTGTCAAAATTTCATGCTTGACAACTAATATATGTGTTCCAATAAAGATAAAGGAAACAGAAAACGTTTGATTATGTATGCTCAGTACTTCTGTGAAAAGGAAATAAAGTGTGCTTACTAAACAACGTTGAAATTAAAGAAACTAGTGCAAATGCAGAAGTGCTCACAAATAAAATTTTGGATGAACTGAAATCTAAGGGTCTTAATTTAATGAACTTCATTGGTATTGGAACAGATGGAGAAAGTGTGATGACTGGTAGAAACAATGGAGTAGTTAAACGGTTAAGTGAAACATGTCCGTCTCTAGTTGGGGTACACTGTGCAGCACATCATTGTGCTTTGGCTGCATCACAGGCTACTAAAGGAATTCCTGAAATGGAAAGTTATCAGAGAACAGTGACTAATGTGTTCAGGTTTTTCAGCAATTCAGCATTGAGAGAGAACAAGCTCAGAGAAATATCACAACTTCTGAACCAACCAACACTCAAGTATGCCGATATTCATTCTGTCCGTTGGTTGTCAATGGAAAATGCTGTTGGTGTTTTGTACAGGACATACCCATCTCTTTATGTGACACTTTCTCATATGGCAGCATGTGGAGACATTGTTGCTAAATCTTTACTTAATGATATTTCACAATTCAAATTCATTTCTTTGGCACACTGGCTTATGGACAGTCTCCCCTTTCTAGGCAGACTGAGTAAAACATTTCAGAATGCAGAACATGACTTCAGTAAAGTGGCCCCTATGGTAAATAGTGTCTGTGAATCACTAGAGGATTTACTGATTTGTGAGGGTGTTTTTGTGGACAAACTTACTCAGTTTATTAAGGTTCAGAATGACAGTGATTCTGTGGTATATACTAGACCTTTGAGTGAATCAACAAGTAAAACTGTTCTGGAAAATAAGAACTCAAACATGGAATTTGAAGGGTTCAGTGATGATGACAGTGAGGATCAGGAACAGTCAGCTGATATTGACTTTTCTCAGGAAGTGAAACTAAAATACTACCAGCAACAACAACAAAGTCAGTCTAAAATCATGGAGAAATATGTAAATGCAATAGTCAGCAATCTTAAAGATAGATTTGAACAATCAGAATTACTTGCGTGCATGAATGCAATTGTTCCTAGCAACCTCCAACGTGGTAGTTATGGTCTCAAGGAAATATATACTCTAGCTAGTCACTTTTCAAAACAACTTAAGATAGATGTTGACAGTTGTGTGTCAGAATACAAACAATATAAAAGCCTTGTGATGGGAAGCTATGAGAAGGAATCTGTAATTGAAATATGTGACATAATGAACAAAAAGTATGAGAAGGAGATCCCAAATATGTGTCAGTTGTTAAAATGGTGTGTAGTCATACCCATGACAAGTGCCCAGTGTGAACGAGGGTTTTCTACACAGAACCGTATAAAGACAAAACTTAGATGCAGACTGAATATCAACAGTCTTGTTTCCCTCATGAGAATTTCAGAAGATGGCCCTGACATTAAACAGTTTGACTTTTTCCCAGCCCTATTAAAGTGGAAGACTAAGTGTAAAAGAAAACTTCACAGTCTCTGATATGTTACAGGTTGATTGACTGAAATTTGAAAGTGCTACCAGTTCTGTCAATGAATATTTGTGTGACATCAAATTTGCTTTCCACTTAAAATGTCAGTGCATATATTTAAATACTTTTAGGAAGAGACTTCTAAGATGACTAATACTACAGCACATTTTGTTTAAGTATTTTTGATGTCAGTTTGTAGAGTGTTTTGATTATGAGATATGTTTATTTACCTGTTTGACTGAAATAATATTGACTAAAGCACACTTTTTCAGTACTTTTGATGTCCAATGACTTTGTATGTTTGTAGATTCAAGATACTGTAAGATATATACATCTCCATGATGACATGTTTGACTGATGTGTTAAAGCACTCTTTTTCAGTATTTTTGATGTACAAGGGTTAAAATGAGTTTGTAAAAAGTTTATTTAGTATAAATTGACTAAGTATGTTTAGAATTAAGACCACAGTTCATTTCACAATGTTTGTCATTATACTAATATTTATTTAAACTAAAATTGTTACAAATATTTATTGTTTACAATAAACTGTTATATACATGCATTTGTTTCTATTTCCATTTGGCCATCCCGAACTTATATATAATAAACTTGAAATAAATATTTATAAATGGAACATCAACACCTCCATAAATTGTACCAACTTCTCCCTATTCCCAAAAACTTCTCCTTGTTTTCTATGGAGGGAGAAGTCACTTCTCCTTTAAAATCAGGGCTAGCGTGATCCCTGGTATAAGTGAATATAAATAAATATAAAAGTGATGAGACCAATATGAAGTAGTGGCGAAAGTTTGTCAAAAGAAGAGGGGCTAAGACCTTCCATGAGAGCCCAGAATCATCCTACAGGTATCATACAGGTATAACTTAAACATTCTTGAAGGAAAATAAATAATTTAAATAATAAAAAACATGATGCCATGTTGATTATAGAAGTTGGGCCAATCATTTCTAAACTTGGTCGAAACATTATCAGTTTTGATACTGGTAAGTGATAACCCAACAGTTAAGACGATAGATTTCTGTTCTTTTAGATAGATAAAGAGGACATTTTATTTCATAACAGGGTCTTTCAAATAGAATGCTCTGAAAACACGCTATGTAAATCCTTCTCGCTTCAATTAAACATGTTTCGGTACAACTCAGTATAGTTTGCTATACACAAATTATGTAAGTGTTCAAGAAAAGGGCAAAAATTAAATACAGGAGCAAAAATGAAAAATCTAATAACATGATGTTCTTTAAAAATCTTTAAACTTATGAAAAAAAGATAAATATGTCATAAAATAATGTTTTTAAAGCCATGATCTGTTGAAAAACATAGATTGCTTGTTCAGAATATTTGCCAACAAATGGCACTATTTTGAAAATGCATCAAATGAAACACCAACTATTTGTAAATAACATTGTAAAATATTATAAAATCTTTACATGATAGTGATTCCATTAAATAACACTTTTATCTTTCATTGAACTGCATCAATTTAAAAAAAAAGCTCATGAGATGTAGATTTTTACCTTGACAACGACAATTCCTAATTTAATTGCAAATTTATAAAATTGTTATTTTTTAAAGTAAAAACTGATAATGTTATGTATAGGCAGGATTAGTTTTAAGTAATTTTTAATAAATCTAGCGAAACATTGTCTTAAAATTTGATTTTGAATGCTGATGTACTATGTCCGATGTCAGGGTCAGCTTGGCCCTAAAACGTACTTGGTCCCCTAGTCAGCTTGGCCATATTCCAACTCCGCACGGGTCAACTCGACACATATGGTAATGATTACTTTTATTACTTTTTATATGTTTCATCATAACTTTCATTGTTTAACATTTTCACAGTACTTAACAGACCTCTACTCAAGGTTATTGTAAACTTTTATTGATGAAAGTACCAATTTGTATGTGAATTTGTAGAGATGGGAAGAATTAACAATTTATATGCACGTTTTGCCTACTTTAGATGTTTTTTTGTACAATATATCGTTCAAACAGCATTTGTCGTGTTAAAGAACAAATAGTGTTAAATACAATTACAGTGTAAGAAATTAGGATTTGAATTGACTTAAGGCTGGTCGGACTGCCAGATTGGAATATTCACTAGCCCAAAAGACATTTCACTAGCACGATTCATTTGTTCAAAACAGTTGTTTATATTTCCTCTAAAATTACAGTAGCCTGGGGTCAGTATCTCGAAGCTATCGTTAGCATAACGACTGTCGTAAGCCTATCGTTAAGGTTTTCACTGCTATCTCGAAGCTCTCGTAATTAACGAATAATCGTTAAAATGCCCAATTATTAACGGATGCGTAGAGGGTGTCGTAAAGTTCTCGTTACTATCAGTTTGGCTCAAAAGTAAGCATACTGCATATTTAAAATACACAGAAAATGAGAATTATATCCACTTATTGATAAAAAATGATGAACATACATAAATATGATATTTTATTTCTTTTTATCACATATCAAACATATGTAAGAGCTCTTTGAACTATATTTGAATGCGGATGAAAAAAAATCATATCATAAGCATCGAAAGGAATAAACTCCGTTATGTGCAATTTTGCGCAAGAAAATATAAATAAATATCTGCATGTATATAATGTTTAAAGTGCAACAAAATTCGGTAATTTTTACAGAATTATATTTCGAAAAGTAAACTGTGACGTAATGACATCATGAAGAAAATGCATTACGTTCTGCAAAAAATCAGTACAACAAATAGGCATGAAATATATAGAAATTTTGTTTGTTTTACATTTCAAATTGAAATGTATTTCTCTTGCCAGCACCTTCTGTTATATTTTAATTTATAATACATATTACATAATCCTTTGTTAAAGTCAAAATAAATTAACAGCAACCGTGTAAACATAGTGATTATCCAATGAAAATCGACGTGACAAATGTGAGGATATTTCAATATAAGTTATAAAGATTTTTGACAGATTGCATCATAGGAACTTGAACTTCTATCAATATTAACGATAATATCATTATAGTTTATTTATACTGTATAGGGGGTATATTTTGGATATCATCGTTAATATTGATCAAATGTCAAGTTCCTGTGGTTGCATGGTTCAAGTGCGACATTTAGCGGCGTTGCGACATATAACGGCGCCACACATGTCCTCATATAAACGGTTATATTACACACAACCGTTTATAGACGGCCATAATTATAACATGTCAGGAATGTTTATAACGAATTTTTGAATCTTTGAAATTTTATCATGTTTCGTGAAAATATTCCATATTTCCCTCAAAAAATAAACCTCTTCTTAATATTTCTTTAAATCTTGACACATCGTTGTGACGATTACAATCGTTTTCTTTTAACTTACATTAGAAAAAAGAATTCTAGTTTATTTATGGTGAGACCATTTGCATATACCAGTACATACTCCATTAATTCAGCGTTTACATTGTAAACTAAGCAAAGTTATGGACTGAGTTGAATCTTAATTTATTGTCCTTATATGTGTTTAAATACTAGTAAACGGACTATTCAAAATAGATACTACGACGACTGAGTGTTCGCTATTTACATTCATTTAGATATTTGCAGTTTCAATATTTCATCCATGAAAGCAACATTTTCAAGTTTGAATCTTTCCTGAAAAAACATGTTGCTATAGCCTCAAAAAAATAGGGAGGGTTATCTGCCCCTAGATTTTATGCCGGGTATTGAGAAGAGGCTCGGCCAGTATACTGGCTTTGACTGAGTAAAGTGTTTGAATGTCTGAATCCACTTGCAGCCGTTGCTGCACAATCTTCAGTCTCTGCAGTTCTATATACAGTCGTTATTCCTCCGTTTCTAGTTTTGCAGTTTCTATTTTAAGTTTTTTCTTTTCAGTAGAATTCAAGCAGTTTCAGAGGAATTTCCAGCATTTGCAACTCGTCTTGGTTTACGTTTTGTTTCGGACATTTTTTCCTGCTTTAACACAGTGTTCGCGGTATTCAAATGGTAACATAACTCAATTAAGAAATAAAATCGACCTGAGAGGTGTATATCGGCTATTTAACACCGGTTTGGAGTTTTGATGCGTAGGAATTGACCACGAAGGCCGTAGGCCTGAGTGGTTATTTTTTTCGCATCAAAACGACAAAACCGGTGTTAAATAGCCGATATACACCTCTTAGGCCGATGTTATTTCGATTCTATCACGATAAAATAAGGAAGATCACTAATGTTATTTTTTCAAGCGGAAATAACTTCCGGTGCCGATTTTCGTATAACGCTGTTCGATTTTCGCACCCAACTGTTGCAAAGATATAGAAATTATTAAACAAAATAAATAATAAGAAAAAAAAACGTTATCTTATCAAGTTTCAACAATAAATACTTACGTCGTATTGTGTTTACATCAGTGCCCCATTTATCAAAATAACGTCAGCTTCTTTATGAATGAGTTGTTTACTTACGATGACGTCATTACGCTGCTTACGGATTGGCACCGTTTTGTCAAACAATTTATTAACTGGATCAATATGGATCAAATATGTGGCGTTAGTGTATGTGAGATATTATTTCGGTATTGTATGAAAAGAAAACATTATAAGAACTGAAAATATAAATAAAAATGCTTTTTATTGTTGCTTTAAAAGGCTTTGTAAACTATATAATCGAGGGTAAAAACATAACAGCCGCATATACAAGTAGTCCCTAACCAGTGTTTATTGGCAGTTTAACACCGTTTTTTTCCCTTCTTTGTCTATAGTGACAAAACCACGTGGAGTGATAGAATCGTAAATAACTAACGAGTAAGGAACGAACGATTGCTTAACTATCGCTTTCGAGATACCCGCGCTAGTCTCTCGTTCAACAACCTTCCGTCAATCGCTAGCACGTTCGTAAACGCAAATATAACGATAGCTTCGAGAGACTAACCCCTGGTCGGGCTTGTTACTGTGAAAAGTTGGTAGCCCAAATAGAAATTTAGTAGTCAGGGGCTATCTGACTACTGCTAATTTCGAACACTGCAATTACATGTCAATTTAAAGATCAATATGTAACATTTATTGTCTTGATATCTCTTTGATCTTTACAAAGATAATTTCAAATAATACGTATATGCAGAGATCTGCCGAGAATTTGAAAGTACTGGGCCCTGGGACCACTTGGTCTGAAAATGATGGGCCATTTTGACCAAAGTATGGGCCTTGGGAAAATAAGTAAACATTGACCTAAATGACTGTTAAAAAGTTTGTAGATAATTGAATTTCCTTTGTAATGGAACTTAACTCATATTTTATGACAAGTGGTTCACTTATGATTCAGTATTTAACAAAGAAGATAACGAATAATTAAAAAAATGCCTAGACGGTAACTTTCTAACTAATATTAATTGCAGGCAAAACATTTTTTCAAATGGCTGCTCAAAAATCTGATTTGCATAATTTATCCACATAA
Source organism: Ruditapes philippinarum (assembly GCF_026571515.1). Lineage (NCBI taxonomy): Eukaryota > Metazoa > Mollusca > Bivalvia > Venerida > Veneridae > Ruditapes > Ruditapes philippinarum. Next base: position 21,608 of record NW_026854192.1, on the reverse strand, counting down.
TTTCTAATGTCTAATACTGTGCATTATCCATTTAATTGTTCCTACTTTGCACCAAATGTCCCTGTCACAATGTATATTGACGGATTTTATTACTCCTTGTATACCTCTGTGTAGAAGCATACATCAAAGACACTTGCCGACAGACTTTTTGATCATGAAAAAAGTCATGCACAATGTTTCCCTGATTGGTTAATCACCCTGTCAAATATTCTGATGACGAAATAGACATATTTTTTTACACTTCATCAGCCAAAGTTTGCGTGAACTTGAGTGACCTTAAGGGAAATCAAGCTGTACACATGTCAGATTATACTGTAACTTACAGCTTTTCTAAAAATAGCAACACTTTTTTTTCAGTTACCGATAATCATTTTAAATATTAAGTAGTTGTTTAATTTTTTTGTTTTATTGGATTAAATTTACGGTAGTAGAAATGAGTATCTGTGTGGGAAAGGGATTATGAGAAGAAATGTGGTAAGTAGAAAAAAGTGAACAAAAGCTATAGGAGAATGGATAAACTCAAGAATATGCGTATTTACAGGGGAATGGGTTGCTGTTGGTACCAGTTTTGACTGGATGACTAAATAACCCAGCGGACAGTTTTTTTTCATATAAGTCTGGCACAGATTACAGATTTTAGATGTGCCCTTGGCCCTTTGCTGCCGATTTTCCTGCACCATTCTCATTTTTTAGCGCCAAAGGCGCAAAAACGCGTCCTCGGCAGATCTCTGTACATGTACACTGCAAACTTTTTCAATTTTTGTTTGTTAGTGATCAAACCCCTGAATGATTTTATAGTATACTGTGCTCCTCTTAGTTCACGGTACGTAATGCTTTGAAACCAGAAAGATAACAACAAATGAATCTTATGGTACAAAAATTGTCATAAGCAATAACATATAGGTATTTTCTACTGTATGGCACAAGGAAACAACAATATATTCAGGCAAAGTCAATTTTAATGGACCAAGCGTAGACCATATGGCGGCCATTTTGAAAATAGTATGTCATCATTTAAATCGCGGTAATTGTGTTACATTTCATGTTTTTCATGCTTCAGTTTAAATTTCTACATGTTATTTTGCTTGATTTTAAATATGTGTTTATGTGTATGAATAAAATATGTCAATTCTGACCAAGTTTAACACCGGTCATATGAAAATATGCCATTACCGTGAATTAAGTGATAACGCGGAATTAGTGATGTTGAGTATAATTTACTCCTTAATTTTTTTTATAAACTAAACAATCTAAATAATCTATATCCTAATAAGGTTTTAATAGAGGACCGAGTTGACCTGTGCCGAGGTTGGTATAGGGCCGAGTTGACCCTTAATACCATGCCTGATCACAGTCGGAAAATAACCAAATCACGTGACTGATCCGCGACATATTTTTTCGAAAATTGGTGCTACTCCAGACCATTCTATATGAAAGACTGTTCACAATGATGCCAAAACAAACATTTAATCTTACCATGGATGTTTTCTTATTTTATTATTTTGAATTGTGGTGAATCCCACTAAAGTGGAATGAGCTGTTAAGGAACAAATTGTCATTGGGGTGAATCATTATAAATTCAGTTGAGTGTTTACAAAATCAGATTTTCTATGTTCACATCTAATTTATAAATTACCTTTTTCAACTTATTAAAAAATCTCAACTTGAAATTCCGTATCTTTATACAAGATTATTAAGTTGCTGAAGCTTAGCAGCCAGCATCAAAACTGGATAAGATAATTGTAGGTCGTATGAATTACAGTCAACCCGGCCCCAAGTCAACCCGGCCTCAAAATTGGTCAACCCGGCCCCAAAATTGGTCAATCCAGCCCCACAGTATTTTTATTTGGTCAATGCGGCCCCAAAATTGGTCAGTGCGGCCCCAAAATCGGTCATTCCGGTCCAAAAATATATATTTTTCAAAAAAAAACTATTTAAGTCATTTTGTTGTAAGATGAATAAAAATGATTTATTATTGAATTAAGATTATTTACTATAGAACAATAGTTAAAAAACATGAACTGGCATAAAATTGTCGGTAAATTTAATTTAAAACAGTAAATTATGCATTTGTTGCTTGTTTGTCAGGCCTCGACACTTTCTTTTTCTGCAGGTGGTACGCCGGACCACTAGATTTGAAAGTTAGGTGGTCCTTTCACATTGTTCGAAATTAGCAGTAGTCCTATAGCCCCTGACTACTAAATTTCTCCTCGGGCTACCAACTTTTCAAAGTAACAAGCCCGACCAGGCTATTGTATTTTCAGAGGCAATATAAACAACTGTTTTGAACAAATGAATTGTGCTAGTGAAATGTCTTTTGGGCTAGTGAATATTCCAATCTGATAGTCCGACCAGCCTAGTGGATTCAAATCCTAATTTCTTACACTGCTTTCAGAAGCCAGGTGGTCAGTTATCATTATAATATCATTTTACTGCAAATGTAGAAATGAAATGTTTAAACTTGATGACAAAGATATGTTATTAACCTTTAAAGAAAACAGATATTTCAGATATGTATTTTTTATCTAATCAGAAAAGAGAGAGCAAGTCAGTATATAGGTATTCTATTGTAGAGTTATTTGTTTGTTTGTTTTAATCTCATTCAAAAATACACAACAGAGCTCTTATTTATGTTAACTTTTATATTGAAGTGATTTCTCCCTCAACCCAAGTTAGGGAATAGTGAAACCATTTGTGTCTGTTATTTTCTTACTGTTATTCAAATATTTATTGCTGATACGTGGTACGTCTTATAGTTATGATAATAACATAGTATCTTTTATAGATTAACATTTATTATTTTATTTCTTGAAAAGTGTTTAATTTTAAAGCAAAATAAATAATAAAAAATTGGGCCGGGTTGACCAGAAATAACATTGGTTTGGGGCCGGGATGACCAATTTGGGGCCGGGCTGACTTGGGACCGGGTTGTTGACTTGTACCGAGGTCGTATACATCTGTACATACGAGTTTCAACCTGCATTAGAAAAGTTGTTAACGAAGAAAAGCTCATGTTTGGTTCCAGTTATATATCTATTTGAAATCATTTTTCGAGACAAAAGAAAAATGCCCAAGCTCACAAAAAAATACTTAAATGTACAGGTGATTATTACCTCTGCAGTCTCTATTTGTCCACTAACCATTACAAGAAAAACTGAACTTGCCGCCATGTTTGTTTACATCACATCGGCTCTAATAAAATTCGTGCAACGTGCAGTTTAATGTAAATGGCATGGCACTACTAAATTATCGACGGTCTCCGCGAATTGATAGTAGTAAACATACCCATAGGTGTCATTGATAAACTATCGGTTAGATCTATAAACACTGCAAATGAATTATGTTATACATGTAAAAGAGTGAAATAAGGAAATTATCATACATATTAATTATAAACTTGTAAAATATACTTTTTTCCAACTGAGTTTCTTATATTGTTTGATGGTTTCGATATTTTTTTTTATTTAGATATATACATTAATGCATGTGTAAAATACTTACTATAATATCTGTACTAAAATTCTAAAACATTACCAAGAAAAAAATGACGCCGCATTTTATAATAACATTAAAACAAAATGTATATTTGAAATATTTCTTTAAGGATACCAAACAAATAAAAAAAAACTAAATAAATGTGTGACACTTTTTTTGACGATTCCTTAATTTGATTATAACATATACCGCGGAGCTATATATTGTAGAAAATGTATGATTTGGGTTATTTATAAAATACAATATAATTAACTTTTAAGCAATTTCATTCATAATAGACCTTTTTGAAATGTTTCACGAGGTAACTTGTTACACAATGTCGTTAAAATCAAAGTCACATTTAAATCGTTACAAGGCACAGTTTAAATTTCTTGGACCTTAAATTTTAGTTTATTTAAACTTCTTATCATCATTTATTACTCTATTAATCTGAACTTCACATGGGAGTAATCCTTACACATTTATGCGAATAAAAATGCACTTACAGATTTTAGCACTTATTATTCAGATGCCTGTCAGGAATGAGCTGAAACTTATACAAACACGCTTATGCTAATAGAAAACAAAAATATTCATGATTACAATTACTTCCTCCAGGTAAACAATAAAATCTTCATGTTAAATGGTGCATTTTACGTGCACATTTTGAAATGGAACTGTCTGCATATTTTTCACAAAGTTTCAGACTTTATTAAATTTGTGTTGAAATTACATTTTAGTTTTGCAAAAGTCAAAGAAAATTAACTATATGTTTACTGATTTCTAGGGTTAAACTATTTAACAAAAATAATTTTCCAGACATGCAGTTGCTTTTAAATGGCTCTACTATAGAAAAAAAAGCCTAATAATTTATAACATAAACACGCGATGCTTTGGAAATGGTTTTTGATTTAAATTTTACATCACTTAATTACACTTCAGTGTAATTATATTTATAAAGAGTTAAAACAAGCTGAATATATATACAAGAAAGAATCATCATCATCTTGAAGGGGGCTATTTTTAATTTACTAGTACATATATTTCGACCTACTAATTTAAGAGTTCTTAGGCTAATTTACACAATAGACGCTAATTGTGCCTCATCATTGACCAAGAGTAATCTATGAAAAGCATCTGTATTACCTGGAATCGAAAACATAATATTGAGAAATTGCCAGAGGCATTCAGTGTTTTGAATAACAGGAAACTCAGCAGGTGTCCATGCTCCAAGTGACTTACATTTAAAATAGAGAGAAATAAAGAATCCCTAAAGAAAGCTTGAAAATGTTGCAGGCTCGGTTTGATTGAGATTGTTCATGGACGGTAATGGAAAGTGCAAGGTACCGTCCACGCCCCCTAGCACCGGATTAAGCAGAATTCAACATTTAATCATGGTAATGGTGAAATTTTGAATTTAGAAACATCCGCAGATGTGTTCATACGGCGGTTATCATGGTACCTTCAATGTGACACTTTCATGCCATTCCATGAGAAGCGTCGTATTGTCCCCAAGTGAAAGAATGCGTGTGCCCTAAACTAGAAAACAATAGGCGGAACGAAATAAAATGGAACTTTAAAAGGGGAGCAGAGGTTATGAAGCCTGCGTTTCACAGATATGACGTCGAAAGACAAATTTAAAAAGCGGGCAAAATATCTTAAGGGTGATTCAACATTATTCAAGTAGGAATATTGGAGCCACCCAACTAGAAAAATCCAAAAAAAAGTAAAAATTAAAAGTACCACAAACACAACAATAATGTCGTGCTGAACGATCTTTAAGGATCGAAAATATAAGCCAGTTTTGGCTACTATTTTACCCTTAATATGTCATCTTTAAAGATAAAAACTATTTTAAGCGTGTATGTGGGCTTCAGCCCCCTAAGCCCCCCCCCCCTTCCCCCAGTGGATCCGGGCCTGAGCCACTGCTCCCAAATATCAAGAAAATTTTAGTAAGAAACATATAGCGGGATATATCACGGAAATATACAACCTCTTTCATAAATATCTTGATTTATTATATAAATCTCAGGATTAAAAAAAAAGAATTCTGTCTTGTATCTTTTAAAGTGATATTATGCTCATCTTTTACTGCCAAATAGAGATAAATTAGATGTATATTTCAACTGATTTACAATTTTAGTAGCGATTGAGCAATATTAATAATTACTTTAATTACAAATGTTTAGGATAAAACATAAAATTGTCTAAAAACTCTTTTTAATAAATTAAAGCATTACCGATAATTGCCAAGAATATTTATAAATGTTTATATTGGTCGTGGGGGTTATTGATAATTCCGGTGACACAAAAAACAAAATATGTCAAAATGTTTAACTTATTTTAATTTTTACCTGAACACTGAGTATTTTTTCTCGGACTGGCATAATGTCACTTTTACATATCTATAGATGTTAAAAACATACTGATGTGTAACATGCGTAACATATTATTTGTAATTTTTGTTTAAAAATTACTTGTACATTACACAAAAAAAGAGAGAAAGGAAACATTATCAGAAGATAAAATATAATCACTTTATGGATTGAAAATTTATGTATAATCACAATTGTCATGTTTTGCATGTTAACTTGTTGGAACAATTTAAATCTTAGATATTGCCAAAAATGAAAATTAATTGCAACTTACAGGGATTTTTTTCCAGGAAGATCGTAAAGCTTTATTTGTTATATCCATGAGATACAATAATTTGTTTTGGTTAAATCATCAACATAGCGTGTCATAATAAAAAAAGTTATGTAATAGTCTCAATCAGTTTATTGGCAATCTAAGGAAAGATTAAGTAATAAAAACTAAAACCAATTTCCAAGATATGTGGGCTGGGCAGCACCGCCTGACTTAAAATTAAAATATTCTCAGTTTGAAAACTAGCAAGTAACTGTTTAGTTAACACTAATTTTTAGGTTTTTATCCTTTTCTATCCAAAATCCATATATACAACTACAAATATTTTATTGCATTAAAACAACATGTTCCATAGCAATACAATTTTTTTTATACAAAGACATGGTTTACAGAAGAGGACAATAATATAATATATGTATCTGCATTAAAGATGATAAGTTATTTCGCAAGTTTGCATAGTATATATATTTTGCTAAATTATTAATTATTATTAATCAAACAACAAACTCTGATTATTATTTACACCCAAAACATAGAAAACCAAATAACGTGTACTGCGTAACGCATCTATGGTTCCTAATTTCATTACGGGCATATTATGCCTTAGAAACAAATAAAATTTAACTTTTTTATAAAGGACAAACTTGACTTTTTTAGTTTTAATATAATGTTTGAATAATGGTTTCAGAGAACGTTAGATGTTTAAATACATGTACCTGATGAAAGTAGCTATAAATGTGAAATAATTTGTCATAAAAGTAGCAAATTGTTTACAAAGTAGTATTTAACTTCCAAACAAAATACTATTTCACTATAATAAGTGAACTTATTTCCAAAAAGCAACAGATGGAATAGATGGTGCAGGTAATTGACAATGAGAAATTTTTGGATGACATAAAAATACACCAAAATTAAAACGCTTTTGAGAAATATAAATAAAAATCATTTCTGAGATAATTGGCCTCAATCAAATATGTCGTTTCGATGCTAGCAGCATATAATGGATAGCAGAATATAACAGGGTGCACTATGGCTAATATACATGAAATTGACAAGAAAATATTCCAGCCTATCTTGAAAACGTATCTTGGGGAGGGTTGGGGAAGCTCTGAAGCAATTGGCCATTACTATATCGATTTCAGAAAAGCCGGGATCCAGTGATTTGACCACCTGTCATTGATGTTAAAAGATTTTTTTATATCAATTATGTTAAGCATATCTTATGATCTATTCCAATCCAATAATAATAATAATAATAATAATAATAATAAAAAAAAAAATAATAATAATCATTAATATATAAATAAACTTAAAATTAAGGTACTTAAGGTATTATCTATCTATTTAGGCATAGATCTTAAATAAAAATCCGGAAAATATGATTCCTAAAAAGCATTAATCACATCAAAGTTACACAAAAGTTCCAGACTCGCTTTCATTGAGTCTGTTCATGAGGGATATAATGAAAATGTGCAACATCCCTCATGTCCTCTAGCACCTTCAAAGTGCTGTTATCAATGATCCCGAAGGACCAGAAAAATATAACAACCCTGAAGTGAAGTACAGCAACTTTTTTACAGCTGCCACACGGCACTTGCCACCTAGCTGAGGAAAGAGTGATCCCTCGGAACAAAATCAGATAAAGATTGCAGACTCTGTTTGATTGGGTATTGTCGCGGCCATTATATACATACGATCTAATTGAAGAAAAAAAATAACGTTCTATTGCCAATCTTACTATTTGAGAGACCGGTGTACACAATGATCCCTATATATTTATAAGACGATCCCGGATCCCGGGTGGTATAAATTCCGGATCCCTGAACAGTTTATTCTAGCGTTTTGATTGGGTATTCGGCGATTTTTGCATCCAATAGGATGCCGTCTTTTGTAAAACCGCCATGTGAGATTCTACGGAGTGATGGATGCATACTGTTGAATGCTCACTGCAGAACCTGTGGTAACCGCTTGGACACCGTGTGATGTACAGCCTCTGTGTTAAGTGTTATAATCAAATAAAAGGTTTCCGAAAATGCAACAAAATGGGGGTATGAAATATGTCTGTACCTTTGATAGTTGAGGAATAATTGGATTTTGAAAATGTAATTTGTCACTTATCGCACATTACTCTGGCTAAGCACCCTGGGTTGGTAAACAGGTCTGAGAAATACCTTGAATCACACATTATCTATATATACACACATGATCTGTATATTTACAAAAATATAAATCTGTAAATTTAAAGAATCACAGTCCAAATAAAACAGTATTTCCGCCCTGCGCATCGAAAAACAAAAATCCGCATTCCAGTTCCACATTTAAAGAAACTTTCTGTAACATTCATTATAAATATTCGCCTCCAGCCAGTAGTCACAATTGTCTGATTCGCATCCAATCCACAGCTTCTGATTGGTTCTAGAATTGTCTGCGTACTTTTTCCCGCATACTCTGCAATGTCTATCATTGCCGATACCATTGCATTATTATCAATGAGGGCTCACTGGACCGCAACATCTGATGTGGTTTTTCCTCTCTGTCTTATCGCTTTGAGGGATAAATAGGCATCTGAGCAGCTTGGCATATCCACATTCTGCCTTGTCTGTTTAAAAAATAATTATGTTTACATTGAATTTTACATTGCTCACTGTTGCTATCCAAATGATTTAATAGTGCTAACCTGTCAAATGAAATACATAAACTTAGTTACACAATTACATTGCAGGAACTGATAGTGAAGAAGATTCAGATTAATATATACTTCATCTACATACCTGTCCATTTGTCGGCGTGTCTGTGTCTTTGGAACTTTTTGATGTATAATACTGGTCTCTAATTTGCAGGGTTATATCATCCCCAGTCATTGTTGCATATTCTAGAGCCTGGAATGTTTGTATGTAATTAATTAATTTAATTTAGTTATATACAAGTTATTGTTATTAAATTTCAAATATCAATAGTTTAACATTAACTTACTACTGAATATAAAAAGGTATTACCTTCTTAAATAGTCCATTTTTTCAGCTATGGCGGACCTGTTGCCTCTTGTTTTTGTCTTCAATGAAACATACTTCGACCAGGGCTCCAGATAATTTTTTAGGGCAATGAGTATTTACTCATTGATTTTTTTGTGAATGAGTAAAACTTGAAATCTGAAATTTGACAGGAGTATTTTTACTCCTTAAAATGTATGTAAAAGAGTAAAAGATTTATTATGCTTCCATGTTTATTGCATTATTATATGTGTAATACAAGATATGTCAAAGTCATTTCTTTTTCTTTTTGGACTCCCTTGGTTTATAATCTTGCATTTCCAAACGGCATACGTTTTATCTGAACCTGAGGCATGTTTCTGTTGCTCATACGTGGCAGCGCTAATTATTTCATTAATTATAACCGTCACAATTACTTTTGGGTCAATTTTTTTTTCGGCTGAAAATATGAGTCAATCATTTTAACTTTTGACAGCGACATTGTACCGGGTTAATTCCACCACCTTACTATACATACGATAACAACCGATGATAGTCGGAACTACAGGAAGTTACCGTTAGACGTTGCAAAGCATTCATATGAAGTTATTTCCACCACCATACTATGCATACGATAACAACCGATAATGGTCGCAAATACAGGAAGTTACCGGTAGACGCTTGCAAAGCGTTTAGACGAAATTGAAAATAAAATAATCACCGAGTTTACTTTTGGTTACGTTTACGCGAAAGAAATGTTGCTCAATGCGTAACCTGAATTTTGTGTGCGTTTTCATACGCTTAAATTCTGTTTTGAATGCGTAAACGTGTTATTTCCATGCGTAATTTACGCGTATACGCATCTTATCTGGAGCCCCTTCTTTTTGACAATGCAGCTACCGGTGCCTTTCCCTTCTTGTGGGCTGTCTGCCTTTTACGTCCCAACTGAAAGGGATGCTGTGGGAAAAAGAAAATTTAGTGAAAAGAATATGTTCATTTGATAAAAACACTAAAGCTTTAATTATATTAAATTTAAGTTTTAAATTGTTTCAAAATGACTATTTTGATATAATATATGAATATGTATGATATTTTAAGATACAATAATAATTGGAAATAAGAAAGATAACTGCCGAACTTGAAAATCAAGCTCCTGGCTGCTGCAGCTGCGTGATGCTAAAAAAACGTAACCAGTCTATATAATTAGTCACATTTTCAAGATGGCAGACAGCAACACCAAGTTACGACAGTGTAACATTTTATAATGTATATTTATGTTTGTTTATATCTCTAATTTATATTTGCTTTAATTCAGTTCAAAATTGCGGAACAAAGTATGAAATAGGTATGTTATTGAAAAAATAACTTTTTAAAACGTGTACATACCGATGTTGCCATGTTTTCAAGTAGTTTTTCTTACGGGATTTTTGTGTTTATATGTTGCACGGGAAAAACAAGGTTTTTCGAAAGGCATTTCTGTGTTTTTACAAAACATCGATTTTGTAAATATTAAGGGTGTAACGGTTTACCGGTATACCGATATATTGCAATGTGAAAAAATAAATTTCGTACCGCGGTACGATTTTTGGAAAACCGGTATTTTATAAAAATCATAATTTTCAATTAATTGCCTTCTAATTTTGTACAAATTTCACATAAAATCTTTAATTGGCCAATTTTGTTGGCGCCAACGTAAGATAAAAGTATCCGACAACTAGTACACTTAGAGGTCAATAAGCGGCCGCATAATTTACATAAGCGGCCCAGATGTGAAAGGTCACACGCGACTACTTTTGTTTATCAAATTGTGTGACACTTTACTTTCTATTTATTCCTTACATTTTTATTAAGTTTCTACTAAAAATATATACATATGATAATAATATATAAATGTTACTCCATCTTTACATCAAAACATATACAAGACAATACGTATTGCAATATATTGCAATACGCTTCAGCAAAATGGCAATATATTGCAATACGGTTTTTGCTGTATTGTTACACCCCTAGTAAATATACAGATCATGTGTGTATATATAGATAATGTGTGATTCAAGGTATTTCTTAGACCTGCTTATCCCTCATTACTCTGGCTAAGCACCCTGGGTTGGTAAAGACTTGAAACCTTCTTCAGCAGTGCCGTTGCCGACAGTTGTTTCGCATGATAGCTGTAAGCAGAAAAATTAAATGAAAGTATTAAAGAGTCAACAATTATAATATAAATGTATATTCATTTGAATGATATTATACAAATTAGAAATTAACATTAATTATATTTATATTGTATCACACACATTTTTCATGATCAATTATCAGTCTGTGATCATTATACTAGCTCTGTTCAAATATATTACTAATGAAATTCAACTTGACATCGATTTATTATGCCCCCACAATGTGGGAGCATATAGCGTTGCACTTGTCCGTCCGTCAGTCCGTCCGTACGTCCCGATATCTTGTGAACGCAACTCCTCTTAAACCGCATGGCAGATTTTGCTTAAACTTACAGGGATGAACAACCTTAATGTGTAGATGGCAGTAAAGGAAGGAATTTTTGCTGCGACCAAATTTAACAGAATAATGGCCCTTTGTTGAGTTTTTCACTAGATACTATGTAGAAATTTTGTGAACGCTACTCCTCTAAAACCGCATGGCAGATTTTGCTTAAACTTACAGGGATGAACAACCTTAATGTGTAGATGGTAGTAAAGGAAGGAATTTTTGCTGCGACCAAATTTTACAGAATTATGGCCCTTTGTTGATTTTTTCACTATATACTATGTAGAAATTTTGTGAACGCAACTCCTCTTAAACCGCATGGCAGATTTTGCTTAAACTTACAGGGATGAACAACCTTCATGTGTAGATGGTAGTAAAGGAAGGAATTTTTGCTGCGACCAAATTTTACAGAATTATGGCCCTTTGTTGATTTTTTAACTATATACTATGTAGAAATTTTGTGAATGCAACTCCTCTTAAACAGGATGGCAGATTTTGCTTAAACTTCCAAGGATGAACAACCTTTATGTGTAGATGTTAGTAAAGGAAGGATTTTTTGCTGCAACAAAAATTTAACAGAATTATGGCCCTTTGTTGATTTTTTCATTATATACTATGTAGAAATTTTGTGAACGCAACTCCTCTTAAACCGGATGGCAGATTTTGCTTAAACTTCCAGGGATTAACAACCTTAATGTGTAGATGGTAGTAAAGGTAGGAATTTTTACTGCGACCAAATTTAACAGAATTATGGCCCTTTGTTGATTTTTAGTTTTCAACTTGTGGCACATGTAGTCCAAAAAATATTTGACCTAGAGTCATAAGATTGACAGAACAGAGGCGTGTGGGGGCATCCGTGTCCTATGGACACATTTCTAGTTTTTTTCTACGTTTGTAGTATCATACAAAATAAATTAAGGAATCCATAAATTAAAATATGTAAATCGTTGATAAACTACACAAAAAATGTAAGGGTCATTTTTATGCCCCCACAATGTGGGAGCATATAGCGTTGCACTTGTCCGTCTGTCTGTCCGTTCGTCTGTATGTCCCGAAATCTTGTGAACGCAACTCCTCTTAAACCGGATGGCAGATTTTGCTTAAACTTCCAGGGATTAACAACCTTAATGTGTAGATGGTAGGTAAGGAAGGAATTTTTGCTGCGGCCAAATTTAACAGATTATGGCCCTTTGTTGATTTTTTCACTATATACTATGTAGAAATTTTGTGAACGCAACTCCTCTTAAACCGGATCGCAGATTTTGCTTAAACTTTCAGGGATTAACAACCTTAATGTGTAGATGGTAGTACAGGAAGGAATTTTTGCTGCGACCAAATTTATAGAATTATGGCCCTTTGTTGATTTTTTCACTATATACTATGTAGAAATTTTGTGAATGCAACTCCTTTTAAACCGGATGGCAGACTTTGCTTAAACTTCCAGGGATTAACAACCTTAATCTGTAGATGGTAGTAAAGGAAGGAATATTCGCTGCAACCAAATTTAACAGAATTATGGCACTTTGTTGATTTTTACATTTCAACTTGTGGCAAATGTAGTCCAAAAAAAAATTTGACCTAGAGTCATAAGATTGACAGAACAGTGGCGTGTGGGGGCATCTGTGTCCTATGGACACATTTCTAGTGTTTACCTGTTATGCACGACGTTTGATTCCTGGTATGACCTTTCACACTCAACCGACACTATGCTATCGTTGTTTTCTGTTGTTTCCATGGACTCAACCGAAGCTGGCATCTCTGTTTCCATGGACTCTTCTTAGGTAGATGTATCATGCTTGCGCAATTGCTGACATCCACAACATGTGAACAACAGCTCCGTGTTTCCATGTATGGCATCCCTGTATACATTGCGTCTGTGATATGCCTAAAATATGTAATAAATTAAACCAAAACCCTAAATTATAATTAAAATTTTGTTCATTTATTTTTGTAGTCATTTATTAAGTCTTGTACAAGAAAAAACAACATTCCATAATTCCACAATAAAAAAGTTTATGCATAGATACAGACAAAGTTGAACAGCATTAAAAGCAGAATATTAAATTAAAAGCATGGCATAAATATTCATTTGAAATCATTTTTATCAAGAGTCTAATATATATGTTTTTTATAATTATACTAAGACTTTTTTCAATTTTGTTAATTATGATTTTATACACAGAGATGGAATCAAGGTAAGTAGAATTACTCATTCAGCTTTAAAGACGGCACAGTCTAAAACGCGGACGTCTTAAGTTGCTGTTGATATAATTTCTTTTAATTTAGATTTTTTTTAATTGGTTCTTTTATAGTTTTTTAATTTAAAGAAATTAAATTTAGATTGATAAAATATATATAATATATCCAGATGTGTCGGACACGTGTAACTAATAAACAGCTAATTTAAAGCAATCAAGTGTGAACAACATGCTACCTGATTAAACGTCTCACTCTTTAATTGGATGGATATCTCTATAAATAAGTATTTTTCGGACAAAATAATCATAACAGAACAGAACATTTACTTTAATTTCTCTCAATTGTCTCAATTTTGTAATGAATTATTTTTAATTGGTACATTTATGTTAAAGTGCAATTCTCAGTTAATAACCTTGTAATTTTTGGCTAATAACATTATTTTAACCAAAATAGGATTTTTCATAAAAATAAGTTAACTTTAGGGCCGATTTGACTAGTTCTGAGGCCGATTTGACTAGTTTTGGGGCCGATTTGACTAGTTTTGGGGCCGATTTGACTTTTTAAAATTGTTGTGTGGCAGATTTGACTAATTTTGAGGCCGAATTGACTAATTTTGGGTTAGATCTGACTTTGGGCCGATTTGACTAGTTTGCATTTCTTTCATTATGGTACTTGTATAATAAAAATTGGAAAATAAATGAATATTTTACAGAAGTTTGAAGTTAGTCTACATTATAAAAATGTGTTGCCAAAATTTGGACAATGTGCTGTGGGATTTCATTTCAGGTCTGTCGCTCATCTATTTCCTGTTTGCCAAATTAGTTAAATTTTCGACATTAATGGTCAGTGGTAGAAAATTTAAATAACAGTTCACAGCCTCATGATATTTTGTATACATATGCAACTCGGCCTTTTCTGTCTTTGACCCATTTTTGGCACATAGATTATCATATGGGTTACATTTTCAAGCAAGCAATATAAGATTATGCCATTCTCAGACTTCCCGAAATACGTCGGTCCGACGGACATGTCCGATAAATTTTGATCAGGTCCGACAATTTTTTATTCCGGATAGGTCCGACTGTCCGGCTTTTATCCAAGCCGCATGTATACAAAATGGCGTTGCTAAAGGTGCCAAACCAGGGAAAGAACGAAAATCTACGTCAGAAGAGTGCGCAGAACAGCAATAAAAGGATGAAAAGAATAGACCTGAGACAAATTTTAATGAAAAATGGAAAAAGAACCATGAATCATTGGTGTATGACAGGGAGGAAATGAAAATGCGCTGTACGGATTGTGCCGATTTTTACGGCGAAAAAATAAAAAACAAAAAGTGTCTCAGAAATACAACCACAAGTTTTTCATTGATTTTGATCAATTTTATTTGGTCCGACAGATTTTGTTTCGGTCCGACAGATTTTCATGGTTTGTCAGACCGAATGTCTGACAGTTTTTTTCAACTTTCGGGAAGTCTGCATTCTCTGAACAAAAACGTGCTGTTGGCAATGACATATGAGTACTTTGTCCATCTACAAATAATATAACGGGCAAAGGAATACCTTTTTCCTTTATGTAGTCATGAAAATGATGGACGAAGGATGTGAATAATTCTCCATCCATCCAGCCATTTACGGAATGGCCTACGGAAAACTGGGTAAATAATAAACGGGGGTATATAATTGCCAAATGCATTGAAACATGCAAGTACAGTTATTTGTGTTTTGTCACTGCTCAGTACTTGATAAACATGTCTAGATCCCTTGGGCGCAAGTACTTAAGATGATTTAACACTGATAGGAAACCCGCTTTCGTCAGTGTTAAAAACTCCTAACAGTAGGTTAGATAGGTGGGAGAAAACTGGGGAAAAACATGAACAGGATAAGTCATAATCACTTACTACTAACTGTTGGTCACTGTTACTGCCAATCCGTCTCCTCTTTGAAAATACTGGACTGTCCTAAAATAATTAAATTTATCATCTTCTTCATTGTTAAATTGATGATCAATTGCTATTCAATAAGTTAATAATACATTAAAGACGTTTTCGGTAGTTTTCTGTACGCATCGTTATGCGCTTCCAAGAAAGATAATCACGGATAATTACTCTTCAAATGAAGGTCAAGTTGAATAGTATTCGGATACGTGTTTAAATTTCGGCTATAAGCAAATAATGAGTAAATAATACAGAATAGATATTTCTAAATGTTCAAAAGGCGATCGGTTCAAAAGAATAAGAGGTTGTTAAGACAACATCACATAAAGGATTTCTCCAAGCATTAGTACGACAGCATTGATGATAATTCTGCGCGCGTTACCCCACCCACTTGTGGTATAGTGACGAAAGTGCGTGACAGCGTCGCGACTTGATTACTGGCAGACATCTGGGCAAAGAAGTTTAAAATGATATATTTTAAAAGTGTTGAATAAAAAAACAAAATTAATATCTAAGAAATGTTCCGAATTTCATTATTTTCTTATTTTATTTAGTATATCACTGATATTTCTTAAGAAAAACAAACACGTCAACATATATATTTTATTTCTATTTTTGAATCCACCATCAAATGTTACTTGATATATCAAAAATGTAAAAAGTTCTATGAAAGAAATTTCTTGATAGCTTTAATTTTTTACAGAATTCATGTTTATTTTTCTCATTTTTTGTTTAGTTAAAAAGCATGAAAACTTATTTTTTAAAGAAATAATTTTTTATGTTCCAATTATCGTTTGTTTTATACAGAACCCTAAGATAAAGCAAGCTTTATATAAAATTATGTTTATTGTGAGTGTAATAAGCTATTTTATACATTATTATAACACAGTTTGGCTATTTTGACAATTTTGAGATATACGGTTACCATGGAAACTGCCATTTTTCAAAAAATCCAACACGCCAACATATATTTTTCTTTTTCTTTTTGAATTTGTCATTAAATTTTACACAACATATAAAAAAATTAGAAAATCCTATGAAACACTTTTTTCAATATCTCTAATTATTCTCAGAATTCATGTTTATTTTTCTCATTTTTTGTTCGGTTGAGGAACATGGAAAACTCATTTTTTAAAGAAATATGTTCAGATTGGCATTTGTTTCATACAGAATCATTAGATAAGATTATCTTTGCATAAAACAATGCTCTTTGTGTGTTTTAAGATATCTTATATATTTTCTATTCGTTATAACACAGTTAGGCTATTTTGACAGTTTTTAGATATACGGTTACCATGGAAACTGCCATTTTACAAGAAATCCAACACGTCAACATATATTTTTCTTTTTATTTTTAAATTCGTCATTAAATTTTACTCATCATACAAAAAATTTAGAAAATTCTATGAAAGGATTAATTTTTCATAAAACTGTAGAAAATGTCTTTAATCGGTGTACTTGATCATCCAAAAAATGCAAGTCACGAATTCATTTGACAGTTCATAGTCAAATCTACTTTCGGTATTGAAGGTCAACTTCGCATGGACAGGGAAAGTAGAGCTAATGCGTTAATTTGATAAATTATTGATACAAAATGAATTGAATAAGGCTAAAAATATTATGGTTTTATTAACTTATTATGCCTACACAATTGTTCAAAATTTGCCTATTTTCAGTAAAATATAAAAATACTTTTCTTCTGTTACCTCGCTACTTGCCAGACTTTGTTGGAAAGCGTTTCTTTACCCTGGTTTTGGTATTTTAGGGAAGTTAAAAATACTTTGCAATACTTGGCATCATTCCAAATATGGAGGTCTCCTGATACGCTTCTATTCAAAATGGCCGCCACCAACGAGTGTCAAAGAATATTTATTGTGTTATTTTACCAAAAAAAACCGAATAAATCGATTTTTTCAAAATGTTTCCGCACCTGCTTCAATTAGAATAAGAATTTGTTTTATAAATCAAAGCATTTTAAAACATGTTATTAAATAATCTTAGTCATCTCAGGTCTTGACACTAACTTTTTCAGCAGGTGGCAGTGTTGCATCTAGGCCGCGCGATTGCGTGATTTGCGCATTTTTTATGCAGATCGCGCATTTTAATGAAGTCAATGCGCGCTAAGTCGCGCATCTGACGATCTTTACAACTTAATTCAATTTATCTTCATTGTATCTTGAACGCTTCTGCCATGTTTGTTTTCACTCTAGGTTATGACTAAAATATGTACTAAATCGCGTGTAGCAGCCAACTGGGTCATCTCGCGTGTATTTTGTAGTATTCGTCAATATTTTATTTTTTCTACTTCCGTTTTTGGGTGGACGATAGCTGTCAAAAATGCCTGAACGTAAAATAAATGAATTCTTTTTGGTACGCCATATGATATTGTAAAGTAAATGTATGTCCCCCACATTTTTTATAAATCCCCCACATTTTTTAGTTGAGTGGGGGACAATCCCCCATAATTTTGAAATTCTAGATGCAACACTGGGTGGTATGCCGGACCACTGGATCCAAAATTCAGGTGGTCCTTTCTGAACACAGGTGGTCCATCTTTTTTTACTCAATTGTTTTTAAGGAAACTTCAGATTTAGAAGAACTACACTTAAAATTGGTGACAGAGACATATTTATTATTAGATTTATAACAACTGAAGAAAACATGTATGTTTTTCTATTTCAATCTAATCAGATAGTAAGTCATTGTAATCCTATTTAGTATTTATTATCTCATTAAAAAATACATGACAGTACTCATACTTCGGTTAAGTGACTTCTTCCGCAACTCAAGTTAGGGAATAGAGAAACCATTTGTGAATGACTTACTTCCTTACTGTTATTCAAATACTCATTGCTGTTTCCTGGTACATCTTATAAGAATAATAATTGCTTTTTATAGATTAACATTTTTAATTAAACTATTAAGTTATTATATTCTTGTCTTTGAAACAATGAAATATTAATGATAAACAGAAAAATTCCTACATTATAATTGAGCTTATCTTCCTCACAGATTTATTATACATGCTTGTTTGTTGAAATTTATATATTTTTGACAAAGTATTTATAACCTTTTAAAGTACTTTAAATAAGACAAAAATGGATCTCTGATCGTTTAAAAAAGTAGCCAAAGATTACTAGATATTTAATTTTTCCTTTGCCTTTGTTTGCACCATTATTCATGTGTTTATCCGATATCCCATAGTGATACAATGTTATAAATTCAATGCAGTACTAGAGACATTTGAATGAATTTTATACTTTAATTATTAAAATAATTTTCTACTTTTTAACTACACTGTTAGCGAGTTAATAAAAAGTTATGGATGTCTTAAGATCTTTTTGAACTAATGAGATGAATGAACATGTACCTGTACATCGGAGAAATGGTTTTAAACAACAATTAAAGAACATGTTTTTCGACCAAATAACCATTTTCCCAGATGAGCCCTGCACCATTTGGAAAATTCAAGTGGTCTAACGGACCAGTTGCCTGTAAAATTAGGTGGTCCTTGCCAAAATCAAGTGGTCTCGGACCAATGGACCACCGCTAATGTCGAAGCCTGGTCATCTTATGTAATTGAAAATCATAAGTAAATACATTATTCCAGAAGGGGATTCATTCATTGACATCCTTAACCTGGAATACTTGTGGGTTTCATAACCCTGATATTTTTACCAGGGTCCTGAGTCGGCCCAGCAAACACATGACGTTGTATCAACGTTGCTCAGACGTTAGAGTCCGACGTTGGATAGACGCTGGAATTTAGTTGTATATGAATGATGTCAGAATCCGATGTCAATCCAAATGTCATAAATCCAACCTCTATATAACATCTATAATAGAAAATAGAAATTGTGGAAAACAAACGTTTCTTGAACTGATTTCACAGTAACGGTTAATAAAATCGGATAAGTGTGGAAAATTATTCTATTCACACAATAATGAATATGATATCATTAATGTTCACTTTTACAATAAATGTTCACTTTTAAAATAAATTAGTAATTTTTTATCTTCATCCTTCTAAAACTAACTTAAAAGTATTAAATTTGGAGATATACTCCTCCATGTGAAGAATTCTGGTATACTAAGCGGCCACCACTGAAGCCTGATTAGTTTCATCTATGAAGACAAACATATATGTCAAATATTAAGCAATTATATCTATATGTAAAAACTTGTTTCGAGGGGCCACTTGTTTTTTTTTTTCTTTAACCTGCAATAGAAAGGTGTATATAATAACCAAAATGGTCTTATATCACTAATATTAATAAAATATTATTACCCACAGATTACCTGGGCAGCAAATTATAAATGAAATGTTTATTGATGATGTAGAACACTCAAAAACTATAACTTCAAATATATGTAATTTTCATGACTGTATACTGGTGCACAAATTCTTTTCAGTGTGATATTAAATCCATTAGAGATTTTGCTAATTGCAAGCTTGCATCAGATTCTGTTGTGACTGATCGTATTTTCAATAGTCCAGTACCTCTGATATTGTCCAGACTTTGGTGGAGCAGGGTTCTTTCACTGGAGGTAATAGATAAATCTAAGTTGTACCTCTTCTTGCACTTTGTTTCTGTATGACTGCACATTGGTTTACGACAGAGCTTGTTTGCTATGGCTGTTGCAATAGGCAGTGGTCTGGTGGTTGAATGGTCTATTGCAACACCAAAGCTTTGCTGGGCAGCCTGGAAACCACCTCTCGGTCGCCAAGAAAATGAAACATCAAATTGTACGTCCGCCGTTCTTTTTTTCCCTGACAGGGTAGTAACGTGTTTGATGTGTTCTTGGTTTTGAATCCTGGATTCCTGGTAAAGAGGAGTTGCACTGTCACTTAAACTGTTCAGATGTTTTTGAATGCAAGTGTGACTAGATGGTTTAATGTTCAAGCAAGTCGAAACAAGACTTACATCATCTATGCCAACTTTTGACTTCAAAATTGGTAAGCCCAGCATTTTATTTAGCGCTCCTGAGGGTGGTCCTCTTGTATTTGACATGGTGTCCGACAAGCTGATGTTTGGAATGACCATCTTGCAACTGTTACACTTTGCCGACATTGTGATGTGAAGGCCTTGTCTCTGGTCAATATTCAATTTCAGCATTGGCAATTTACAATGGTGTACACTTTGTAAAAGCAGTTGCAGTTGTGTGATATTTACAATTATGTTTTCATCCTCTACATCACTCAAAGTTTTATTTTTGTTTTCAAGTTGAGGTCTGAGTTTGTAAGGCATTGTATTCTTATCTTTGCACAAGTGAATAACATCTTGAGCTTCGTCAGTAGGAAGATATTGAAAAGTTCTGTTTTCATAAGTTTGATTCGGTCAGTTTTCACATTTTTTAATATAAGGTACATGTTCCTTTTAAATCTGTTGAAACACTTAACCCAAGATCGCTTGTAGCTACGCCCTCTTAGTAAGGGGTGATATTTCCTCATTTCTACAAAATTCTTAGAAAATCTCTTCAAAAATCCACCTATTATATTAATACAATAAAATCAAAAGTTGTCTTTTTGTATATAATATCCTAAATAATACTCCAGGTGAATACAAATTCTGCATCTGGCTAAAATTTTATCTATTATCTCACCAGAACCACCTCTCAGTTGACGAGAAAATGAAACATCAAATTGTACGTCTGCCGTTCTTTTTTTCCCTGACAGGGTAGTAACGTGTTTGATGTCGTTTCCTGGTTTTGAATCCTGGATTCCTGGTAAAGAGGAGTTGCACTGTCACTTAAACTGTTCAGATGTTTTTGAATGCATGTGTGACTTGGTGGTTTAATGTTCAAGCAAGTCAAAACAAGATTATCATCATCTATGCCAACTTTTGACTTCAAAATTGGTAAGCCCAGCATTTTATTTAGCGCTC